>NC_065410.1:5670621-5973651 GCF_024362695.1 Pectinophora gossypiella
TTTTGGACAAATTATTTTACCTTAAATGAAGTAGAAAAACTGATTATATGTAAGCGACCACTTGTTAAATGTAAAATAACAAAGAAAGGAAAACGATGCGCCACTTCAACAGAATGACAATAAAATGCGCGGGAACCTTCACTCACTTCACTAATAGTCTTTTTTTTTTTTTTGGAAAGGGTTTAACAGCTCTGGCCTACTTGTCTTTTAAGCCTGTTTAATTAATCATTTTTATTGTTTGACGTTTTGTTAAACAATTATGCCACGTTAACACCAAATTCACGCAATACATCATATCACAATCTAGTTCAGACAATTCAGAGTTGAACATAAATTTGTACAGCGGCGCAAAGTATTCACTGATTCACTGTCAGTCTTTTCATTGATGTTGCCAAGTTGCTATTGCCAGGTCCCTAAAATAAAAATAACCGGACTAAAAAAAAATTCCTCACGCGATTAAATTGTTGCGTGAACGATAGGCTTTAAAAGTTTTTATTGTCTATAGATTCGGCTTTTTGGCGGGAGGCGGGAACGGGACAGTTGCTTTCTTCATTGAATAATCTAAGTAATTAATACGAAGTGGTGTTTTGTGGTTAATGATCGCATTAAGTTAGTCGGAAGACATTCGCGAGTGTTATTATATTGGAGTATTCAATAAACAAAGTGTATCTGCCTATTTTCGCTTCGTGTCAGGAAGCCGCTTCATAACTCAAAAGTTTATGCGGACTTTTGAGTTAATTCGTTTGGGGTTCGGAGTAGGAGTCTACTCCGAGGGTGGGGGCTTAGGTTTCATCATCATCACCTTTCATCATTTCATTAATCATCAAGAAAAAAAATACGTCAGACATGGCTGTATGGGCATAGTTCCCTTTGCCTTACCCTTCGGGGAAAACCAAACCAAAAAAAATGTCTATAGATTCTCACTTTTCCTTATAAATATATTTTTGTATTTAATATGAAAAATACGAGTTTGAATCAGTTTCGCACTACTCCGATTCTTATCCGTCCCAACCAAAGCCGTCAAACGAAGTAATGGTTTTGAAGTGGCCGCAGAACTATTTGTTAGTTGCTATGAGCATAAAAAATCTCCGGTTGATTGAGGGGAGGCCTGTGCCCAGCAGTGGGACATATATAGGCAGTTTATGAATGTAGGTACCTCCGATTTGTAGGTCCTCTGATTTTATTACTATATCCGTTATCTCGGAATCGGTTCGAATAGGAATCGGAGTAGTGTAAAAACGCCCTTATTGAATGAATGAATATAGATGTAAACGTTTATAAAGTTAGTTACGTTAGTTAGCAGGTCTTTGTTAGCACCACTAGGCGCTAGGTTCTCTTTGTTTGTATTGTAGTCTGCGGTTAGCATTAGCACATGATTAGCACAGATGTTAGTTGGGTACCTACCACCTACGTTAACGTCGTCTGTCGTTAATTTATTGGATAGGTAACTTACATTACTATGGACATTGAACTGGTTGAACAAAGTCAATAATGATTGTGTGCCAATATTATTTTTCAGTTATATGTAATTATTAATTTCTATTTCTAGTAGTATGTACATAAACGGCTAATAAAATAAATAAATAACGCATTAAAACAGACGTGACGACTTATGAGTCATTGTATCATAACTTTGTGATAAGTGATAATGAATGATAAGAGCGATAACGAATGAATAACTACTTACAATACAATACAGTGATAAGTTAATATTCACCACAAGCCAGGGTTTGTGTCATTCTATATTATGTACGAATTTAACAAAACTATAATAAATAATACGGTGAAAAGTTAAATCAGTATGAAGAATTCCCATTTATCAATAGAGGGGCGTGACTACGACAATGTTTCATTTATAATTGGTTTGAGCCTGGCTATATCGTCTAGTATATTTATTGGCTCTAGTTTCATTATTAAGAAGGTGGCTTTAAGGAAAATTAATTCCTTGGGTGGTGTAAGAGCATCTGCCGGAGGTTATGGATATCTCAAACAATGGATGTGGTGGCTGGGCTTGATAACAAGTGAGATATTATAATTTTTCTTAGATCTTATTGCAACACAGTAACACCATAATGCTGCTTTGTTAAAATTACAGTGGGGGTGGGGGAGGCCACAAATTTGCTGGCATATGCTTTCACCCCGGCTGCACTGGTAACTCCACTGGGAGCTCTCAGCGTACTTGTAGCTGCTGTACTCTCATCGAGATTCCTGAATGAAAAACTTAATTTTATTGGAAAAGTAAGCTGGTTTTGTTATTATTTACATAATTCTGTTATTTTAAGTGTTCCTGCACTAACTTTTAATTATTTTGTCTTTGCAGATTGGTTGTTTACTCTGTGTTGTTGGCTCTATAATGTTTGTGATACACTCACCAAAGTCTGAAGAGATCAAAACTTTTGAAGAATTAGTTAATAAGCTAACAGACTGGTTCTTTCTTAGTTATGTAGCCATAATATTTGTAATGAGTTTCATAATTAAAATTGTCTTTGTCCCTAGGTTTGGAAATACAAATATTTCAATTTATCTCTTAATGTGTTCTGCTATAGGTAGTTTAACTGTTGTGTTTTGTAAGGCAGTTGCATTAGGCATAAAAGAAAGCTTGAGTGGAGGTAAAAGCAATTTTAGTCATTATATGTTTTGGTTACTATTTTTTACTTCTGTGATATGTATAATGATACAGATGAACTATCTTAATAAGTCTCTGGATATCTTCAATACCAGTATTGTTACTCCAGTTTACTATGTAATGTTCACAGTGCTAGTTATAATTGCATCAGGTATTCTGTTCCGGGAATGGGAACACATGAAGGCCAATGATATTTTAGGATGTATCTGTGGTTTTATAGTGGTCATAGTAGCAGTCTTCATGTTAAATGCATTTAAGGATGTACAAATTTCATTCAAAGATTTGAATCTTAACTCTAGAAATAGAAGAAATTCCCATGGTTTAGAAGTAAGACCAGAAACTAGTAATTACATGATGGGTAATCAAAGAAATGTTAGTCTGCATTCATGATCTTGGGTACATTCCAGTTGAATTAAAAAATTAGTTAAAGGTACAAAAGTATGATATTTATTAAGAGTACAGTAATATTATTGTTTCCAGACTAGAATTATATTACTCTGAATATTACTAATACAATTGCACATGACAATCACTTCTTGAGATTATTGTTATTCTTAAAGAAAGTACCTAATAGTGTTTAAAAACCCTACTAAATTATTCTTTAAAATAGTAAATATAAAAATAACTAAAACAGAATTGTTTTATTATTAGACAAATGGGCCTTTTAAATTATACCACACCAGAGTCAAAACTTAATTAAAAATATATCAAAAATAACAAAATAAGATAATACACACAATAGCAATATGTTATAAACCATTGCTTGCCAATCAGAAACCAATTTACTAATGTCTAATCTATAAACGAATGCATGTAACAAACCATTAACAGATCTCTAACAAATGCTACAAAATGCTTACAGTTTTGGGAATGTAACAAATTCTAATGGCTTCTAGTCACAAATATACAGTAACTGAGTGATAAATGAATGTTCTGCAGATGGGACATGTACGTTGGTAGCCATACAGTCTCATACAGCACTCTGTGCACAGACAGACGTGGCGGCAAGGAAGTGTCAGCACACATTTCTGTCGTTCCTGACATATCACACACAGTGCATCAGCTGCACTCCCGTCATCCACGACCGATACTCCAGACTGCTGCTCACTCAGACTTATCTCATGGCCACCAGACATGCGAGTTATCTCTCTCACATCAGGGTCAACAAAATAATTATAAAAGGCATAGTAATAGTACCATAGCTTCCTGACTAAGGACCAGTATAAAGCTACAACTTGCGATTGAATATTCTCGCGAAAATGGATACAAAGACGCACAATCACAACAGCACTAATTATCCCCACAAAGGATTGTAAAGGCACATCTGTCAGGAAGTTAGTAATTTTGAGCAAGCCCATATATGCTTCTACAACTTCAGTAACAATAACATCAGTGATATTTTTAAATAACGCCTTCAACAGTAGAGGCAATTGTACAGGAATAAAAGTCAAGATGAACCACAGGGTATCTCCAAAAAGAATAATAGTATTTTTGAAAAGAAGTAACACTTCAAATACAATTATAATCACAGCATCAATTAACCACTTAACACTACCAATAATTGCACTAAATCTACAATTCACATCTTCATACAACTTGTACACACCATTTTGTAATTGTATCCATTGACCAGCAGTTGCAGCAAAAAGGTCGTTCGCCAAGTCGGGAAGGTCTTCAGTAAATATGGATATGTTGTCTTCATAAACAATTTGAAAGAACAATATCAAATTGCTGATAATGTTGAAAACTGCACATGATATTCCTGTTAACACATCGACGATCACTTTTCCCGTGAACCATGCAACGTGAAGAACAGACTGGATTGTTAACGCAAATAAGTTTATTAACTTTGCTACGTAGGTAATCATTTCTGCATCTCATTTTAAGTAATATACAGAATTTAGTCACGTTATCGAATCAAAACATGTTATTTAGCCGACTTTGTTCGTTTCGGTCTAACTGAAGCTTGTCTCACTTGTTTGGCTGACAGTGACATCTACAGCTGTCAAATAGCTTTTTTTTTTCTATGAAGTTAGATTATGTATGCTCAGCTAGATCATACTGCCGTACACGACAAAACTTTTACAAATTGTGCCATGTATGGGGCGCTGTTGCGATATGTGTCGCGTCGTGAATTGGGCGCTTTAGCGATTTATATGACGTGTCATCTGTCAGTTTACATTGATGATGATGAACCTTCCGACTTCTGTCAGTCAATGGAAATTGGACTGGACGTGATAATAAAAGGAATAGTTCAAATATACTGGCTATACGTACACAGAAATCTTGTTTTATCGTTAAAGTGGACTACAGAATATTACAACTTACTCAAATAGTGAAAATTTACAGTATCAGCCCTCGAAGATATCAAATCTAGGATGCGATGCTCCCTCGTCGTCGTAACGTTGGAGGTGTCACAGACCGCACACCGTTGATTGGAAACGAAGACTCTTATGACAAGCTAGACAAGAAAGGATCCTCGTATTCTAAACCTTATGCAGCCTTGGGATTTTCACTGACGCAGTCTAAGCAGACACATTACGATACAGCAGAACAGGACGTTGTTTTTGACTTCCTTGAGGATTTTGTGTTTGAACCAGTGATGGCAGCCCGAGACAGGACTAACGAGTTCGGAGCGGCCGTGCGGAGCCTGCAGGGTAGGACACTGGCGCGCCCCGTGCTGCGGGACGAGCGCAAGGCTGCAGTTCTCGAGACTTACTCTCAGTTCATGAGTATGGCAAAAGTTATAAGTAAAAATATTACAAGTACTTATGCTAAGCTGGAAAAATTAGCCCTCTGTAAGTAAAATAGCTCTTCACATTTATCTACTGTTTTATACTAAAATTACATCCATCTATAATGATTATTGTGTTTTTACAGTGGCCAAAAAGAAATCATTATTTGATGACAGACCTACAGAGATACAGGAATTGACATATATCATCAAAGGTGACATAAGTTCGCTGAATCAACAGATTGCTCGACTAGGGGAGATGCCTCGAGGGAGGCGCAGTATGCATAGCCACTCCTCTAGTGTAGTGCTAGCTTTGCAATCTAGGCTAGCTTCCATGAGTAACCAGTTTAAACAGGTAATAAGTTATTTCCATCATCAATAAAGTACCTATAGATAGTCTAATAAGTAAATTGATCAAAATGATATTGTTTTTGTCTTTTAGGTTCTTGAAGTACGATCAGAAAATTTGAAGCATCAGAATAATAGACGTGAACAGTTTTCAAGAGTGGCACCGGTTGTAAAAGAAGTCCCCTCACTACTCCAGCAGGATGAAGTAAGCATAGACCTGGGAATGGGGGAGCCATCAAATCTGCAAGCTCAACAACAACAGTTGGCATTGAGAGATGATACAGATTCATATGTGCAACAACGTGCCGAGACTATGCACAACATTGAGAGCACTATTGTAGAATTAGGAGGCATTTTCCAGCAGTTAGCACATATGGTGAAAGAGCAAGATGAGGCTATTGGTAGAATTGATGCCAATATTCAAGAGGCAGAGATGAATGTGGAAGCTGGCCATAGAGAAATCATGAAGTATTTCCAAAGTGTGACAGGCAATAGAGCACTCATGTTTAAAGTTTTTGGTGTGCTCATCTTTTTCTTTATATTCTTTGTTGTAGTTATGGCTTAAAAAGATTATTGCCTTCGTCACAAAACATGAGTCACATGAAGATGTTAAATTAGCCTACAATGCTTGTTCTGAGCCGAGAAATGCTTTAAAAAAAGCTGGCAGGGAGTGAGTGTATATAATGAATACTATACACCTCTGCCCACACCTTTGGGATGCAGGCGTGATGCTATGTTATGTGATAAAGGCCTAACATTCTATCAACATTTCCTCCTTAAAAATATTTGGAATTATAAGTTCCACTTCAATTTGAAGTAAAAACTAAGAGGCAGATCATTAAAAATCCCCATTGCTTTCTTTTGAACCATGTGTACACCTGTTGATAGACTGATAAAATTACCTATAACAATTTAAAATCAATAAGTATGTATTGTGGTTTAATGGTATAAATAAAAATATATTATGTTATAATAAAACTATTATAAATGTTTTTTCGTTTACTATAATGAAACCATGGAATTACCACTTTGGTTAAGATTATTAGTGTGCTTTAGGCACTATATAACATGTAAACTATGTACTTACAAAAATATTATTCCTGAGACAGTACAATTAAGTATATAAACAATATTTTTATGCTGTGAGAATATTTCAGCTATAGGTAAATTTTGTGGTAGATAAATCAAAATTAAGAAAAAATTACATACAAAGACCAAATGCAGGTCTACTTATACAATACATTATTTACATTTTATGAAAATGTTATGTCGACAATACACTTGTTACTTAATTTACAAGAACTCATCACACCAGTCTTTCAAGCACTGATAGCAGTCTAATGACTGCTTGGAGTTGGCATTACATGTTTCTTTCATCCATTCCTGAAATAATTCCTTATCTTTCTTCAAGACCAAGAACTGACCCAATACAACATATGCCTGAAACAATAAAATGACATCATTATGACCTTGAGTGAACATTACACATTATTGTTTAAAATATTTCTTTCCTACAGAGGATATTGATTAATTCAGTTACATTAGAATTAATATCAATCACAAATGCGTAACTATACCTACATAAATTGAGTTTTGTATCCAGTAGGTGTATTTTATTAAGCACATTGTTGTCAACCAAAAATATTTCTTGGAATGTGTTTGTTAAATCTACTATTAGTCGATATGTTCTCGAAGTTCACACTTCAAAACTTGTTCAAAACGTATAAACTAACCTAACATAATATTTTAATAATCATGAATGCCCATATTAGCAATGCGGTTTCATAAAGGCCTAATGCAAAACAAAACCATGTTATGCACATTAGAAACCCTATTCGAATAACATTTAAATAAAAATCAATGTTGTTACAACATGAAATAAGATAACTAACCTTGTCAAACCCGGCAGTTTCAAGTCTTCGTCCCAAAACTTCGCCGACACCTGCAAGTTCTGTAACGGGCTTTTCGCCCATAGGTTCGGCAACGAAGTTGCGATGCTTTTGTGAAGTGCTCGACATTTTCAGATCTTTTTGAATTATTTTATATTCTAATATTACGCGAAAGATCTCCTAGGCCACGTTAATATTCTTTATTTATTATAAAACACCAATGAAACACAAAATCAACAAATCACCCGCCGCAAGGCGCTTCGCTTCCATTCCATAAATAAAATGAGTGAATGAATGAATAAAGAAAAAGCATCGAAAGAATGAGTTAAACTTAATTTTTTTTTTTTTGTTTTGTTTTTCCCCGAAGGGTAAGGCAAAGGGAACTATGCCCATACAGCCATGTCTTACGTATTTTTTTTCTTGATGATTAATGAAATGATGAAAGGTGATGATGATGAAACCTAAGCCCCCACCCTCGGAGTAGACTCCTACTCCGAACCCCAAACGAATTAACTCAAAAGTCCGCATAAACTTTTGAGTTATGAAGCGGCTTCCCGGCACGAAGCGAAAATAGGCAGATACACTTTGTTTATTGAATACTCCAATATAATAACACTCGCGAATGTCTTCCGACTAACTTAATGCGATCATTAACCACAAAACACCACTTCGTATTAATTATTTAGATTACTCAATGAAGAAAGCAACTGTCCCGTTCCCGTTTCCCGCCGAAAAGCCGAGTTAAACTTAAACAACAGTAAAATATTATAGTAAAATATTTCAGCAGCCCATTCATCTACAATTTTTTAGTTTTTATATGATGTGGAACGAATAACAAATATGACTATAAAACTAAACTTTACATAAAATTATATCCATGTTTTATTTCTTGATCTTTATGAAACAGATATTGCGAATACGCTCTTTCTACGTGTGCGACGGGGGTAAGTAGCAAGTAGTCTGTGGACACTCTTTGCCTCTCTTACGCAAAGGTCTTTCTTACGGACCAAAAAATTTCCTATCTCTATGGGACAAAATAACTAAAAAAGTCTGTGAACTCTGTGGTACAGATTTCATTCATACATTCATTCATGTCAATCGTCTACGAGTGCGAGTTGTTAATTCTTAGTTTTGTGGAATTTGTGGTTCATTATTTTGTCTCAATGCAAATTAAAGCCACTGTTTAAAATAAGAGAAGAGTTTATGTTGTTCCACTTCCAAACTTAGCAATGGTAGAGTATATTTTTTTCTTTAAACATAAAAATGAAGTGCCACCATTTTATGAAGTTCGATTCATATTTTATACAAATGTTTTGTATATATTTTGCATTTTCAGGAGCCACCTACTACGGGGACAAGTTCTCCGGGGCTCCTCACGACGGGGCCACTGTTGCCGCCACCAATGCTCGGTGGACTGGCGCCGCCCATTCCTACACCTGCAGTTGCCATGCCGCCTGTTCCTGGGATGCCACCCAATATGACAGGGTTACCACCACCAATGGGCTTTCCTCCTATGTTACCATTTTCTATGCCGCCCCCGGGTTTTCCGTCGTTTAAACCGGTAAATAAAATTTATTATTTTGCTGTACATAAAATGTTGTTTCTTAATTATTAGCAGTAAGTTAATAGTCTATAAAATATAACCATTTCAGGAGTTGACTGCACCTGCCCCGGATGTGGCGCCTCTAGCCAATCAAAGCAGTCCATGGTCCGAGCACAAGTCACCTGATGGACGCATATATTACTATAATTCTGTTACTAAACAAAGTCTTTGGGAAAAACCTGATGATCTGAAAACACCTGCAGAGGTAATATATGATTTATTTTCACAAATACTAAACAACAAGTTTACCAGTTATCACTAGTTTAAATTGTGAGACACTGTCTGTGGGTCACTGACTTTCATTCATAATGTTAAGACACAACTGTCTTACTTTATCTATTGACCTAGAAATTGTTAAGAAAATAACACAATGGCCCCAATTCCTGCAGACAATTTCTAATTTTATTTTAAGTTAAACCCATCATTTTCTTTTCCACTGAAAAGAAAAGATTGTCAAAATTACTGATATGGGAGGGATTTTAAAATCTTTGTCTAAAATTGGTGTGGGTTCCATAAATTTTATGCCTGTCGATCGCCCGTTGCTTTCTTGTGTGGTGGATAAGAAAATGACAGATATAAATAAAAATAAAATTAGATGGAATAAAATTACTGGAATTAGCACCAATGTACGTATGTAGGTATATAATTGAATTAGAATTTTTGATAATTTTTACAGAAACTGTTATCTTCATGTGTATGGAAAGAGTACACAACAGATGCTGGGAGGGTATATTATCACAATATTGAAACAAAGGAGTCAAGCTGGGTTATACCTCCAGAACTGCAGGATATTAAGGATAAGATAGCTGCTGAGGAGGCTGCACAGTAATGTTTATTTCTAACCATTTATATTTCATAACTTATTGATGTTATAGTTTTCATCATAAACCCTTCCTCATTTTGTTTTAATATTTAGTATGTTTCAAGTTTATTGGATGCCTGTGCCCAGTGTTGGCACATTCATAATAATACTTTTTAAAATAGATTTTATTTACAAGTATGTTGCCTTCATTACCATTATGTTAATTTCAGAGCTGCCTTAAATGCAGATTTGCCGCCTGGGGAAGTGCCTTTGCCCGGCTCCCCGGCTGTAAGCAATGGCACAGCCCCTGGCACTGGAAGCTCTGCATTGGACGAGGCAATGGCTAAGACCCTTGCTGCCATTGATACAAACCTAACAAATTCTATACCAATACCTGAAGAAAGTAAGTGTTTAATTTTACGTGTCTTATGATTTTGTTTGTTTGTGATTTTTAGCATTTGAAATTGTTGGTGTGATTGTAAAAGGGCTTAAAAGCCCAGGACTCTAGCAAATTTTTTTAGTAATTAACATAAACTTAATGCCTAATAATGATTTCTAGTCAAACCAGAAGAAATAGTAGCTCCACCACAGTCATCATCATCAGATGCCGCAGAACAACCTGAACTGCAGTACAAGGATAAGAAGGAAGCTGTTGAGGCATTCAAGGAGTTGCTCCGAGATAGAGTATGTTTGGAAATCATTTACAATGTTATAAAATTATGTTTAGGTATTAAGACCGTATGAAAAATCCATATTATAAACAAAAACTATCTACACTAGTCATACTTTCAATGTTGCAAAGCCGTACATTTAGAATAGAATACTTTGTAAGAATAAATGAAAATTTTTAATAATAGCACACTGCATAGACAGACTGTATGGATGAGACGAAAGATATATGTTAGTATGGATGATTACTATATAATTTGTAATTTAAAAACAGTTTTACAATAGGTTTAGAACAAGCTGTTTGTTTATATTGTCAATATGTTTCACTTTCATTTTTATTGTAGAATTTTATAAAGAACATGGTTTATTTATTTCAGAATGTACCTTCAAATGCTACCTGGGAGCAGTGTGTTAAGATTATATCTAAAGATGCACGGTATGCTGCCTTTAAAAAGCTCAATGAGAAAAAGCAAGCATTCAATGCATACAAAACACAGAAATTGAAAGATGAAAGGGAAGAACAGAGGTACCTACCTGACTTTTATTTTTTATCTGACATCTAAAATCATAATCACAAATAAGTTCTGCTTATTTAGATTTTCCCCAAATGGCATTCTTTATTCGGCGGGAAAAATAGGGTGGAGAGGGCTTTCACTAAATTGCTACAGTTGTAATAATGATTCCATTTTGCTCGCCAGGTTGAAAACAAAGAAGAATCGTGAAAATCTTGAAGAGTTCTTATTGAATTGCGATCGAGTTACATCGCTCACGAAATATTACAAGTGCGAGGAAATGTTCAGCAACTTAGAGGTATTATTTATAACATTTAATGGATAGCCAAACAACATTGGCCAATGCTAAAGATCTTTTCTAATATCTCCCCCAAATTGATAAGCCATCCTGAAGTCCGTTTTGGAACTTCATAATTATTTCTTAGCAAAAGTTGAACAAGTCTGAACTAAGTTTTTTGTATTACAGTTAGTTTCAAACTCAGTTTGTCTTTACAATAGAGATGTGAACTTGTTGTAGTTGTGGCGGTGTGTTCCCGAGTCGGACCGCAGGGATATATTCGAAGACTGTATATTTACAATCACGAAACGCGAGAAAGAAGAAGCCAAGGCGCTTAAGAAACGAAATATGAAGATGTTGGCTCAAGTAAGCAATTCTGTGGGCATTTATTTTTTCATGTACCTTACTTCTATTATGTTTCTTACCAAAGTCTGTTTATCAGGTTGTTTTTTGTTGGTCTGTCTGCTTCAGTACTGACTTTCTCTATTACTTGCTGAACTACCTACTCTTACGACAGTTTTTTACATGCTAATCTCGAAAAACGTTGCGCAGTATGTGTGCATGTGTGTGCATTATGCAGATTAATTTTACTTAGACGTTTGGATAAATATGCAGATCACCCCGTGGTAACTCCATGCGAAAGCGGGTATGCTTAAAATTCCGTTATTGTGCAAAAATATGGCAAAATTTAACTTCATCTAAGATGAAGTCACAATTCTGGCATGTATGTTTTTAAAAGGAAATCCATTGAGGCAAAGTTACCATGGCCGCGCATGGGTGGCAAGCTTGGCGTACTTCATCATACTTATTATATGTATTTAACAGGTTTTGGAAAACATGAGTGAGATCACATACAGTAGCACATGGAGTGAAGCTCAAGTGTTGTTATTAGAAAACTCTGCATTTAAAAATGACGTCAGTCTGCTGGGCATGGACAAAGAAGATGCACTTATTGGTAAGACTATTTAAAAAATAAATAAGTTCATAACAATAGGCTAGTTTCCAACTAGTCAAATCTGTTACTTTTTATTAAACGTCAAAACACGAAATTATGGAATTTGTGAAAAAGCACAATGTGACGTGACGTCACAGAAAAACGTAATAAAATGTCGGGACTTATTCTAACGTTTTCTTGATTAAAATTCATAAATAAATTAAATACAAAAAAGAAATTTTTCGTTAGTTTTAGATCTGTCTTTATTTAGTAATCAGAATTTCGTAATTTATCTTGAACCTAGTACACGCAATTATATTGTGCAAGAAACTCAAGTTATACCAATAATATGCAAAAACATTTTTAATTTTCAAATATGTTGTATATCCATATCATTATCATTCCTTATTTGTTTTAGTTTTTGAACAACACATCAGAAATTTGGAAGCGGAATATCTACAAGAGAAAGAACAAATCAAGAAACGAAATAAGCGTCAACAACGGAAAAACAGGGACAACTTTTTGGTAAGTATTTCTATAAGCATCTTACAGGATTTTATACATCACTAACATCAAATTTATGCGTTGAACAACACATTGCTATTGACGCACACTATATTATCAGGGGAGTTATAAAGCTACATTCATCTAAAAAGCAATATAGTTATTTGACATTTGCGCATATAAAAATAAGTGTGCAATGTTAGGAAATGTCAAAAAGCAATGTTGCTTTTTGGATGAATAGGGTAGTTTCCTAGGTCAACGATAAATTATGACATTCTGATTAGGTACTAAATAAAGACAGATCTAAAGGTGGCAAAAAGCATTTTCTTTTTTAACTTATTTATGAATTTTAGGTAAGAAAATTGTTATCATAAATGCGACATTTTGTCACGTTTTCTGTGACGTCACAGGTTGCTTTTTCAGTAACAGGTAATTTCGTGTTTTGACGTTTAGTAAAAACTAAAAAGTAACTGATTTGACTAGTTGGGAACTACCCTATTGCTTCAATGTGGCCTTTTTATTAGCTCCCCAGATCTATATCTTTTTAAAGTTATCATCATAATAATGATATTGGAATTGTTTGAAAGCCTTTTTTTAATAAATTGATATTTATTGATACAACTGTATTTTCCAGGCTTTGTTAGACAGTCTTCACGAGGAGGGCAAGTTGACGTCCATGTCATTGTGGGTGGAATTGTATCCCGTAATTTCGGCAGATATGCGATTTTCAGCTATGTTGGGTATGTGTATATATTTTTACTGTCTCCAAATTGATTTTTATTTTTTTTTGTTACTGGTGTCTTAAATTTTGTAGCTGTATTTTGTTGTGATGTTCAATTAACGTATTGCATTTTTATAGGTCAAAGTGGATCTACACCCTTAGATCTGTTCAAATTCTACGTAGAGAATCTAAAGGCGCGCTTCCACGATGAGAAGAAAGTAATTAAAGAGATTCTCAAAGAGAAAGAGTTTGAAGTTAAACCTGAGACCAGCTTTGAGGAATTTGCTACAGTTGTATGCGAGGACAGCAAGTCTGCTTCATTAGATGCTGGCAATGTCAAGCTTACATACAATTCCTTGCTCGAAAAGGTAGGCGATAATTTTATTTGCTCTTTTCTACCGAATTTATTTAAAGATGTATATTTTACGTAACAATAAGAAAATTGCAACCATATCAATATTATTACTATTTGTGTTGTATGTGTGTTCCTTTTGTGCAATAAAGTATTGTGTTGGTATTGTCTTATATTTTTTGACAAATGGTAGTCAATTCATTTTTGCAAGCTGTAAGTGCAGTAAAAAATAATATTCACTTAGGTCTGGTATATAGTATTTTGCATCTTGATTGCCCAATGACTGAATGAATGAATTTTTTTTAGGCTGAAGCGAAGAATAAAGAGAAATTGAAGGAAGAATCCAAGGCTCAGAAGAAGATCGAGAGCTCGTTTAAGTGGGCACTGACAGAAGCAAATATCGATCACCAACTGCCTTGGGAGGAGGTGAAGGAGAAACTTGACCTGAACGCGCCCGAGTTCACCGCCGTGCCTGACGAAGAAGAACGTATCAGGATATATAAGGTTTGAACACACCAGTGTTAATTGTGTATCGGTTCTGAGTATGAGGCGGCTGAGGTGAAGGCGGGAGGGTCCGGCATAGCAGTGAGCGCAGCCACCATCACTACCGTGTTGCTATGCACATCGGCCAGTAGGCATAAGTTTTATAGGTACAATTGTAACTATGTAGCTATCATATCATTTGCTTGCGCAAACTGCACAAAATGTTTGTTTGCCTATTGCTTACCCACAAGTTTTTGTTACCTACTTATCTATGTATAATGTAAGACGGGACATCGTAGATACCTAGCATCGACACAAACCATGGTTTAACGATGCTAGTTAGCATAATCACGGTTTGTACTTAATTTTTGAAATAATAAAAAAAAACTGAGGGGTTAAAAAGGCCACAATTGGAAGCATGTCATATACTAACCAAATAACCCAGCCCGATGCGGCAAGGAGCGACGCGAGTGGGATGGCGCCCAGAGTAGTCTATTTCAAACTGTACTAGGATTTCTGTCCTCTGCCTCTGAATAGTACTGATGGTTACTGCTGAGCTGTCAGGTCCCAGGTTACATTCCCTGTGACTTGTTCCTTCCGTCCCGCATTGCTGTACCGATGGCTCCAACTGTGCCTCTGCAACCGTTGCAGTCTTCACTTGTGTCCCTGGGCAAGGGTTCTTCGTTATACCCCGTAGGTCTGGGTCCCTATCCGAAATCAGCCACCATCTCACTCTACCCTACTGAAGTAAGAGGCGCCCAACCCTGAGGCAAGGATGCGCCGAATAGGAATTGCCCCAGTGGGGGCAGAGATGACTGGTTCCATGGGGCCGGGTTAATGGTCTTGTATGAAACCAAAATAAAAAATAAGTTGTAACTATGGTTACGCCCACCAATTCGCTATTAGGCCGGTCACATACATTCGGAATTCCGTTTCGGAATTTCGATTCGAAATACTGTTTCGGGATTCCGTTAATATATCACACACATACGTTTATTTCCGTTCGGAATAACAAGGCTCAGTTGAGCGACGCTAGAACTTGAGTTCAGACATTTGGCATTATGGACGACGATTTTCTTATTGACGTGTGATGCGACTCGTTCAAAATGTATGCAAAAGTTGCGTTCGGAACGGCTTTTTTTCGTGCGTAATTCCGAATGCATAGGCCATCATACGGAATTCCCAATCAGATTAAATTTCGAACGGAAAAAAACTGTAAGTATGTGGTTGATTCATAGATGTTGCATGGATTTAATGCGTTCGATATTACGAATCGATATTTCGAATCGAAATTCCGAAACGGAATTCCGAATGTATGTGACCGGCCTTAGACTACACGATCCCGATCGCCGAGCCCGTGACCTTGACGCATCGGGCAGGATGGATTGGCTTGTCTAATAACCGTTTAAGAAAGCAATACTGCTATTTAACATTTCGAATGTCAATCTGGCCTTTTTATCCCCCTTGACCTACTGAAAGCATCCAAGTAGATAATGTTTACCTCAAGTGGATTCTTCATTTACAAACATCACTTGTTTCAGGACTTCCAACATGAACAGGAGGAGAGTTGCATGCACTATCACCACCCCAAGCCGCGGAAGGCCAAGCGCTCCAAAAAGAAGAAACGATCGCATTCCGCTTCTGTCGTGAGTGTATTTGAATATATAATTTCATCATAGGTGTAAAAAAAACCCGATGAGGACATTGTCGAAATTACTTTGTAAGACTGTCCTTTGTTTGGTAAGGACATTACAGGCTTGAATCACCTGATTGTCCGAAAAAGTAAGACGATTCCGTGCTTTGGATGGTACGTTAAGTCATTGGTTCTGGCTATTAGCCGTAAAACACCTCCACCAACCGCGTGGTGGAGGCCTGTGCCCAGTACAGTACAATAATTCTTATAAATGTATTATTAAATTTTCTTCCAGTCTAAATCACGATCAAGATCCGGATCGCCCGTGGCGGCGCGTTCCCCGTCGCCAATGCCCAGCCACGGTTCGTGGAGCTCTGAAGAGGGCCGCAAACCAAAGAAATCTAAGAAGAAGCATCGCAAACATTCCCCTACGCTGGTATGTCTACGAAAAAAAAAACCCGTAAAGCTGGTCTCCTTCGCGCTAAGCGCTGCTGTCTTTCATCATATCATTTTGTAATCATGCTACATTTTAAAGGGATAAAAGTTATTTAACGGGTACACTTAACATTTTATTCAATTATTAACTAATAGAACATGATTTTTTTGTCCAGAAATCTCCGACTCCTGAGGAGGGTGGAATATCAGATGAAGAGCCGACGCGACACAAAAGCAAGAAATCGAAGCGTAGCGCTCCCGTTAGCCCCGAGGGTGAACATGAGCATGCACACAAGCCCAAGAAGAAGAAGGAAAAGAAAGAGAAGAAGGACAGGTAAAATATGGCTAACATAAGTTGTTAAGGGTGTTGGGACCCTAGCTCGGCGGCAATAGATGACGTAAGAGAAGCAATGCCACTCGGTAACCGAAATTATTATTTTTGTCATAGATAAACTCGCAGACCCAGAGTAAACCTGAAGAAAATAGAAAGGATTTATAATATTTTTTTATTGTTTGTAGATTCTCGATACCTTCAAGTAGTGGCAAAAAGGTGTAGAGCTAATTTAGTTTAAATAAAAAAATAAATAAAATCTTTATTTCAAGTAACCATCGACTCATATGTGTTAGTAAATGACTTATTTCTAATTTAGTTTAGTTTCTCTTTGACAAAAATAATAATTTCGATCACCGTTACACTTACGCCATCTATTGTTGCTGAGCGAGGGTCCTTACACCCTTGACTTTGATATGTAAAAAGATGTAAACGCTTTTTAAACGTTCAGATCAAGCACGTCGGGCGCGTGGAGCGACGCGGAGCTGGAGTCGCGGCGCGCGGCGCTGCTGGCGCAGCTGCACGAGCAGGAGGACTGACGTCGCGTCACGCACATCCACATCTTCAACGACTACCCGCGCGAGCGGCCCGCCGAGCCCGCCTCCTCCGCGTCCCCCATCTTGCCGTCGCCGTCGCCCACCTACGCCGACCTCCAGGCCCTCTCTCGTCCGGCTAGTCCTGATACTTCGATTGGATCAGACGAATCACAACACGACGTGTCAGTTGAGAATGGCACCACTATTAGAATATGCCACCATCCATGACGTCGTAAAACCACACATGCTGCTATAAAACATTGATCGGCGTAACGTGTTACTTTGGTTGGATCGTATTATTGGTTGCAGACTTCGTATTTTTCATGTGTTTTATAGACAATGGACAGCAAAGACTTAAGTTTGTGTATGCAGTACTTACTCGTTCATATTTGCAATAATTGTGTGTTTATTTATAAATGTGTAGATATAAATAACAAGTCTCAGTGTTTTTTCATAATATAAAAACATACAGTATGGATAAGAATATTGCATTATCAGGATTTTTGTTAATGTTAGCAAATTAGTATACAACAATGTGTATCACTCATCAATAAATAAAAAATTCAATACTTATTACTCGTAATGCATTAGCTAGTATTTAATACCTTTGTATAGATATTTTCTACCTAATTAATAAATAAGAAAAAATATTTAAATAATGGCCAGTCATTCTGATGTCTGAATGACCACCCACATTTAGAATCTCCACAAAAAGGCTCCGAAATGTAATTTCGCCTACACACAAATTTAGTACCTATTCAATACCTAAACAATTTTTTTTTTGATTTTTAAAACAAGAAATAAAAAAATATGAGCAAAAAATGTTTTAACGAAAAAAGTAATCATAGTTTCATAATTTATTTTTGACCCAGGAAACTACCAAGTTGTCCGACCGAACACCGGAAGTCAATATCCGCAAAAATAACTTGTAAGTTGGCGAAAAAACACACAGACACTAGGATACTTTTGCGTTTACGGTAATGATGTCGGTATTGCCTTCCGGTGTTCGAAAATGCACCAACCTATGCGGCGGCGGGGACTAAACGATAGCGACCGGCGTACGTAGCGTAGCATCCATGGGCGGTTATCTTCATACATATAATTCTCGCATTAAGTCTATGGTGCGCTCATATTGAACATGACAGTTCCACCCCGCCCCTACTTATCAGTTCTTTCCTGTTTCGCCTACCGTGCCAGAGTGTAAAGACCAGTCGCCATCTTGTTCGACATGACATTTTTAAAGTTCCTCCACAATATTTAGCATTTAATTCGTTCCATTCCGTAACTTATCCTCTCAATTTTTGTAGCTGTATTATCTAACTTTCACCATGTACCATAAGTGTAGTGTTGTGATAGTAGATGAAAGGACGTAATTTTTTATAGATTTCCGAAATCTGAGATAGAACTCCAAAAATGGGTAGAGTGCGCATTGGTTCTGAAAGATTGCGAAGTGTCCTGAACTTACCAAAGCAGAAAAGGTTTTTCTCATCGCCACGCGTGAGATCTTGCCTCCGCAACCTATCCAACATTATTTAGTGCTGATGAGATTACTACTTTTTATTTATTTATTTACTGATATGCCCCAAGGCTTACATCACGACGCCGATGGAACCAGTAAGTATCCTCAGAGTTATTTAAAATAATGTATCACATTATTTATTATTAAGTGGCTATTCTATTAACAATTGATGCTCTGTTTGTTTTTCTGCTCAGATAAGTTGGTCTATTTGGGCAGTTGGTAGTGAAAAGAACAGTGGCAGAAATCTAAGAATGCAACTCACTGAAACATTTATTACTTTTCAGAAAATGTCTCTCAGGAGCACAATTTTTGCAGTTGAAGTTCCAGAGAAACGTACAAGAGTTGAAAGTTGTAAGTTTTACACATCTTGAATCAATGATTACTAATATCATATACACAAATATCCAGTTACGGGCAATTGTTTTGATATTGTTTTACTTTTCATATTTATCTACAGATAGAACATAAAAAAATGCCCTCGACAGAATGGACTAGGTATGGGTGTGGCGTAGTAGGATGTTTATTTGTTTCTGTCGATTTAGAGCTGTTGTGAGGTTATTATTATTTTTTTGTTTCTTATTTCAGATGCACCTATTCACTCCACCCCTCGACGCCCTAGACGAAGAAGGCGTGTGATTGTTACGAAGAGGATTCTGCTTGTCATCGTGCTCTAGAAATCACGTTGCAGCCGAGTTGTTTTGAATCTTTGGTTTATTCCTCTGATTGTTACAAAATTATTCAGTTATAGTATTTATATAGGTGGTGGTATATATTTGTGTTTACGTGGTAAGTGTTTTGTGTATGTAATTTCGCATTTGCCCTTAAAATGGGGGACGATCCTCCTCCGGGAGGAGGTGGTATTCCACCTGACTTAGAGATGACTCCTCAGACTTTCGTACAAAGTCAAGGGGAGCTTTCTGGTTCTCAGAGATCCATGAAACGCCATGCGGAATCGGAAATCGGTAATCCTACGCCCAAGAAAAATATTTCTCCGTCTGCCTCTGTTCAGGACGTTTATACTGTTCCGGAATTTGCTGGCGAGAAACTTAAATACACGGATGCTGACCAGGGGCCCTTCTCTGTGCATGTCACCAGGATGGAAAGCGATCCTTCAGCGGGACTTACTATTAGGGTTCTTAAATTTGCCCAACTTATTCACAGAAATAACATACCAGGTATAGTCAATGGAGGAGTAAACTCTGTGGGACGCAACCGCGTCTCGGTTGAATTTGCTTCTTCCTCAGCTGCTAACAACTTCGTAACCAACCCTTTGCTTGCGGAGAACAAGTTATGTGCCACCATTCCACAATTCCAAGTCTCCAGAATGGGAGTTGTCAGGAACATACCGATAGACTGGACTCTGGAGGAGCTTGTTTCAGGTCTTCAGTACCCCTCCAATTGTGGCCAAGTTATTAAAGCTAGGCGTCTAAACTCCAAGAAAATTATTGATGGATCCGCTACTTGGATTCCCTCTAACACGGTCGTCCTGACGTTTTTAGGACAGTCATTGCCCCAAAAAGTTTATTGCTACCACACGTCCCTTCCCGTTGATGTTTACCATCTGCCCACAATTCAATGCAGAGGTTGCTGCCGATTTGGCCATATCAAAGCTCAATGCCGATCAAAAGCCCGCTGCTTCAAATGCTCACAGCCCCATCTTGGTGAGAGCTGTAATATCCCAGATGAACATGTGACCTGTTTACTCTGCTCTGGTAATCACAAAGCCACAGACCCAAGGTGCCCTGAACACTCCAGGCAAAAGGCGATCAAGATGGTCATGTCTGAGGAAAACATCTCCTACCTAGAAGCCTCCGCCCGGTTTTCCACTGTGAGGAGACCTTTTGCCGAAGTTGCCTCTCAGCAACCTCCTAAACTTTCACAACCAGCTTTCTTCCCTCCCTCTCCGTCTTCTCCATCCTCGAGTCAAAATCCCACCACCTCCTATCGTAAAACCGTATACCGGGAACGCCGACCTCCTCCAGAATTAGGTAGGTCTTATGATGTTCAGGCTCACTCTGACATAACCCGTTCTCCCATATCCTCACAACCTAATGGTTGTGCCTTCCCTCCTCCTCCCGAGTCTACTCCTCTCCTTACTCCCAATGACAACCTCATAGAGCTGTTGGTTTGTTCCTTAATTAATATTATTTCTAAGTTCTCGGACTCCTTACCGAACAATGTCGTATCTCTATTGAAGCAATTCATGTCAATGTTAATAAATAAAAATGGCGGGTCATTGTCTCCTTCAATGGAATTGTAAAAGTATTCGATCCAAAAAACCTGAATTAATATTATTAATTAACAAATTCAAGCCTGTTGTCTGTGCCATCTCTGAGACATGGTTGAGGCCTGGCTCCATTTTTAGGATGCCTGGCTACTCCTGTATTCGGGATGACAGAGATGATGGTTATGCTGGTTCGGCCCTTCTTGTTAATAAAAATATTACCTTCTCTCAAATTCCCATCCCACCGCATGATCGTGACCTACACGTAGTAGCAATTAAAGCTTTAAATTGTACTATTGTTTCAGTTTACTTCCCACACCCCAACCCCTCTCTTATTTCGGAACTGAATAATATCCTCTTTTCTCTCCCTGGACCATTTATAATTCTTGGCGATTTCAATGTCCACCACACTTTTTGGGGCTCCTATAAGTGTGACTCCCTGGCTCCTCATTTATTTGATCTCCTGGACAATATCAACCTGTGCGTGCTGAATGATGGCTCCCCGACGCGTAGGGTTTCACCTCTTGGTGGCTCTAGCGTGGTGGATTTGTCTTTGGTATCGCCTAGCATGGTTTTGACCCTTTCATGGAAGGTGTTACCTAATTGCTACGGTAGCGATCATTTCCCTATTATTATTTCCTTTCTTATCCCTAGCCCTCCGACTAAGAACCCTCCTCCTCTCTTGAAATACCGTCTGGACAGGGCCGATTGGCAAAAGTATGCGGAGCTGGTTAATGGTAAGATCCCGTCTCTTTCCCCGATCTCTTCATCTAACTATCTTACTTGTTACGAAGAATTTACATCGTGTATCACTTCATCCGCCGATAGCTCTATCCCTTTGAAAAACTCAGCACGAGGCAAAATATCATCGCCTCCTTGGTGGGACGCGGAATGTACGGAAAGCGTGCGTCAACGGGATGAGGCTGAGAATAGCTTTGCTGGTGATCTATCTTCCATGCAAAAATATCTGTCTTTCCAGAAGGCGTCTGCTCGCTCCAAGAGATTCCTCGCCAAGAAAAAAGTTAATGGATGGCGTAACTTTTGCGAGTCTCTTGCTCCCCGGTCTCCTGCTTCTTTGGTGTGGAAACGTATTAAATCATTCAGAAGGTATCTGTTAGACGACAGTAACTCTATAGCTAACGACACGTCCACTTGGCTGCCGGACTTCTTTGACAAGCTAGCTCCCCCATCTGTTCCTTTCCAGGATTGCTTCCCTTCCTCGTCCTCCTCCTTGTCTTCTTATAATAGTTTTAACGAGCCTTTCTCATATCCTGAACTTTCCTGTGCCCTAGATAACCTTAGAGACACATCTCCTGGCATGGATGGGATCCCTTATTCTCTAATTTCTAAATCTCCAATGTCGGCGAAAATGTACTTTCTTTGCATTATCAATGAAGTGTTTATAACAGGGATTGTTCCCGACTCCTGGAAGACTCAAATCATTGTCCCAATTTTAAAACCTGGCAAAGATCCTAGTAAGTCTTCTTCGTACAGACCTATTGCCCTCTCATCCGCTCTGGCTAAGATTCTGGAGCATCTCTTAAAGAACCGCTTGGAGTGGTTATTGGAGAATAAGGGATTATTATCGAAGTTTCAGTTTGGGTTTCGTAGAGGTATGGGCACTTTGGATAGTCTTAGCATCTTGACTACTGACATTAGGAGCGCTTTCAGCTGTGACGAACATGTCATTGGTGTATTCCTTGACATCTCCTCTGCTTATGATAACGTCCTCCTCCCAATACTCAGGCAAAAAATGCAACAGCTGAATATCCCGGAGAGGATGGTACACATCATATGCAACCTTTACATGGCTCGCAGTATCACGGTGAGAGTGCAAGGCTCTCTTTCTCCTCCCAGAACCTTGTGGAAAGGTCTCCCTCAGGGTTCCGTTCTTAGTCCGCTACTTTTCAATGTTTACACCTATGACCTTGATAGAACTGTCCTATGCTTTAGTAGTATCCTGCAATACGCAGATGACATTGCCCTTTACGCCCGCTCCTCCTCGTTTGCGGATGCATGTTCTCGTCTTAATTCTGCACTGTACTATTTAAGCACCTGGCTAAGCGATCACGGCCTCTCACTCTCTGTCCCTAAGTGCAGCGCTGTGGTATTCTCCCGCAAGCGTGTGATCCCAGCTATAGAGCTAGTTATTGATGAACAGCCAGTGTTCGTCTATGACAAAGTGAAATTTTTAGGAGTAATCCTTGACAGCAAAATGTGTGGATTACCTCATCTTGAACACATAGCTAATAAGTGCGAAAAAAATATCAACGTGCTTAGGTCTTTATCAGGGGTTCGTTGGGGCTCCCATCCGTATAGCCAAAAGCTTTTGTACAACGCCATTATACGCAGTCATTTTGATTACGCCAGTTTCATCCTCGAGCCCTGCAACAAAACTGCTCTTAATAAACTTGACAGGATTCAGGCTAAATGTTTACGTATTATTGCAGGTGCGATGAAGTCGTCCCCTACAAATGCGCTCCAAGTGGAATGTGTGGAACCTCCACTCCAATTACGTAGACAGTATCTCTCGGATAGGTATTATTTCAACACCTTACAAACATCATCTCATCCCCTTCATAAGAAACTAAATTCTCTTTGTTTGGTAGCTAATTCTAATTATTGGAGACATAAAGACTTGCCGCCTCTCGTCAAGTCTTCTAATAAAATCAACCCTTCTACAATACATCAGACCCCTAAGGCCACTATTTTTGAATTTCCTTTTGAAAGTTTAATCTTTTGTCCTAAGGTAATACTTAATCTAGGGATAGTGAAGAACTCGCAGGGTGCTGATAAGGAGCTTAATAGCTTAGTGGAAAAAAACTGGAAGGATTGGCTTCAACTCTATACCGATGCCTCTAAATTATCAGATACAAGTCACGTAGGAGCTGCTGTTTGGATTCCTAAATTTAATATCATCCTAAACTATAAATGCCCTGCTAGCTGCTCCATTTTCACAGGTGAGTCCATTGCCCTTCTAGAAGCTGTCTCCTATGTGGAATCTCACAAATTGAATAGATCAATAATTTTCTCGGATTCCCGTAGCTGTTTGCAAGACCTTTTAAAATTGCCTTTTCACTCTAGAGATAATTTTTATCTCACCCTTAAAACTAAGGAAGTTCTTTATAGATGCCAAAAGAGTGGTCTTGAAATTGTCCTGGCTTGGATTCCCAGTCACAGCGGTATTCGTGGCAACGAGAACGCCGACCTATGTGCTAAAGAAGCTGTCCGCTTGGGTACTGAGATCTACAACAAGACTTTCTCCAGAGATATCCGGGCTCTCGCTAAATCACATCTATTCAAAACTTGGGATGAGCTTTGGCAAACATCTAAGCAAGCAAAAGGTAAACTTTACGGACTTATCCAGCCTTCTATACCTATAAGACCTTGGTTTTTTAAATTTAGAAACTTTGATAAGTGGGTTACCTCTGTGATTATCCGTCTCCGTCTGGGTCACGTGTGCTCCCCTGTTTTTCTGGCTAAGTTACGGATCCGAGATCATTCCGTTTGCGAATGTGGTGATGAGGATGGCACTGTTGATCATCTATTTTTCTCCTGTCCTAATTTATGTGTCTCCATGTATGATGTTCTCCCACCTTGTATTCCCCGGCCTGTGAATGTCAACTTTCTCTTAACTTTAGTTTCTACCCCCTTCATCAATATCCTTTGTACGTTTATTAAACGGAATAATCTAAAATTGTAAATATTGTATGCTAATATATGTGCAAGTCCATGTGTAATATAAGTATAAGTATGTATATATAATTTGGTCCAAAACTAAAAAAATAAATAATAATTTGCGAACGAAAAATGGTGGCGGGCTTATACTACGTGTGTTTCTAACCTATATGTCTGTGAAGTTAAATAACAATCGTGTTGTCTTTATTTTTAGGGAACTTCTGGACTACATCATTGGACTTCCCACCGAACAGTCTTCAGTATAATTTAAATTAACCTACCGACTATTTTTTTTATGATTTTTTTTTTTTTTTTTTCTTCGGTACCTTGACGTTGGCAGAATCATCGTTTCTAAACGATGCAGCCATAAACTTTAAAAAGTGAAGTGAAGTGATTGTTACGAAAAAATCTCTGACATTAATTTGTGCAAGAATTTACTTTGAGTACATAATAAATAGCACTACCTATTTCATTTCAAATTCCCTTTCCAAATGAAAATAATTAGATCTAATCACGAGGGTGAAAAGGGGAGGCGATTTAGGCTTAAAAAGGCTAAAATTTCAACCACCCAAACCTATTAACTATCAAGGCAAATAATTCAATTTAAAAAAAGGCTTTTTGGCGGGAAACGGGAACGGGACAGTTGCTTTCTTCATTGAACAATCTAAATAATTAATACGAAGTGGTGTTTTGTGGTTAATGATCGCATTAAGTTAGTCGGAAGACATTCGCGAGTGTTATTATATCGGAGTATTCAATAAACAAAGTGTATCTGCCTATTTTCGCTTCGTGCCAGGAAGCCGTTTCATAACTCAAACGTTTATGCGGACTTTTGAGTTAATTCGTTTAGGGTTCGGAGTAGGAGTCTACTCCGAGGGTGGGGGCTTAGGTTTCATCATCATCACCTTTCATTAATCATCAAGAAAAAAAATACGTAAGACATGGCTGTATGGGCATAGTTCCCTTTGCCTTACCCTTCGGGGAAAACAAAAAAAAAATCAATTAAAAAAAAGGGCTGTCAAATTCTATAAGAGCAGTTTCCACAGAGCAATTTTTTTACTATGAAACATTTCCGTCTGATGCGTAGCATCTCTACTTGGTCTGTGGTTTGTTTGTACTGTCGTCCTCTTTGCTTGCTCTACTTACTCGGAAGGTTTTTGGTTTGCTCCAAAGACCAAGTACCTATTCATAGAGTACCTACTTAGTGCTTAATTGAATTCTTGAAGTTGGTGTCAAAGAGTGCTTACTATAAATTTGTTACTGCAAGTGAAGACTACTTTGTTGGTAAAGTTACCGCTGCGTCAAAAGCCACGCCGTGCCGGTATTTTGTGTGTTATTCTAATAGTTATTTCAAGCGCCTAATATTTACTTTTTGCTTGATACCTACATTATTTGTTACCTATTAGCAATTATGGATAGATGGAAGAATATAACAGATGTCGCTGAAGCGAAGGACATATACGTGAGCGGAATATGCGCCCTTTTATATTCCCTAGACTTTGATGATTATGTTCACAGTCAAACATCAAAAGAATATGCTTCAATATTGTTTCTGACAAATACTTCAGGATGTGACAAAAGGGAGCTTGTAGTCTTTGGGGAGGACTCATTCGAACCAGTTACCAGCCTTCCAGTCAAATATTTCCGTGGTGCAAAGCCCCAAGCAAGTATACTTACTATATACAACTACCTATCTCAATGGAATGATGATTTACAGTGTGCTGGGCGAAACATAAAATTGGTGATTAACTTACCAGAAGATATTGTACAGAGATTACATTTTAGCAATATTGAAATAATTGATCCATCAGAATTAGAATATGTTATGAAATTCATTCAAAAGCTTGTCAGTTGTTTCAAATATCACTATAGAAAAATGCAAATAATTAAAAATATTGTTCATGGGAAAGATTCCAAACAAATGAAGTTCTTAGATTATTTGAACATGATCAGTGCAGCCTGGCACAATGTTTCCAAGAATTTTATTTACCTGCTGTTTTATTCTGCAAAGGATCTGACTATTACTATAGATGAAGAAGAGCAAAAACTCAGTCTGACAAACTGGTGTACACGATACATGGTACCTATAGAATTTGACCCAACCAAAACTTTATTGGATGATCTTATTTTATGTGACAATCATTTACCAACTATAAACTATGAAGATGAAGACACCCAAGAAGTTCCACTCGATAATGTCAGCTCAATTGTTTCTGGAGTGGAAGCTCATCAAGCTATGAAAAGACTTATATCTTACCTACAAGGCGAAGCTGCAGATCATTCTATGATTCAATCTGCCAAAATTCTAGAGGATCACCTTGAACTTGGTGCACTTAAAGAAATTCAGCAAGTTGTCACTACCACTGATCATGTATAATTTATACACCATTACAGGAATGGAATTATAGATGTAAAATGATTATTTTTTTATTTTATTCTTATTGTACATTAATATCATATTTGCACTATATAATTATTTTATAAATGTATTATTAAATAGGTATCTTGTTTTATACTTATCTGAAAAATATTCTTGCACTAGTAAGACTGTAATAAAGTAGTTTATATTCCTCTTCAATAGTTTTGATTTTCTTTTCAGTAAGAGCTAATGCTTGCTGTAACTGAATAGATCCTTTATTTTTCTGTTCCTCTAGCATTCTCTTTTCATCTCCTATATGTTTCCAAATTGAATCAAACCAATGGAGTGCTTCAAAGTTGGAATCCTATAACATAAAACAAAATTAAGTTAATCATGGAAAGAGAATTATTATTTATTACCAATCTATGTGTACAGAATTAAATACCTGATCTAATAGCTTTAAAATATATGCTATTCCCATGGCGAATCCATCATCAGTAAAAGCTGCTCCAACCTTATTTTTCTTGGACATTTTGTCTTTGGACAGTATCATGTGTTCAACAAAGTTCAGTGTGAGTGGTGGTACAATAATGAAGAAGTTTTTAAGGTGTATATTTTTGGGATTACGAAATACTGGAGCAAAAACATCCACAAGGAGTTTAAAGTATTCTGTACCTTGTATAAAATTTGATAACAGACCATTTATGTTCTGATCTAAATTTTCGCATGCTCTAATTGTGTCTTGTTCTAGGTTTTCTTCTTCAGATAAATCCTTGAAAGACTTATTTATAGTCAGACTGGGCAAAAACACTGTAGCATCTGAACAACAATGTCTCCCACCAGATCTAATCATTCTTACATAACCCATAGCATTTCCAATTTGACTAATTAGATCTCTGAATAGGTCCAAATAGCTCTGTCCATCATCAGCGAGGCCAAGTATTCTTATGCCTTTATTGAACTTTTCTGCATTTTTGTATGGATACATGTTATCTTGCATATCTGCATTCTCTTTAAAGTTTCTCAAATCTTTGATTAGTCTTGACTTGATATGCTCATCATACATAAATTGAGAGAATGTGAAAAACTTCTTTTTTAGGAATTGATATGTAAAATTGACTGTTGTGTTCATAATACCAGTGCCATGGGTTCTAATCGAATTTGCAATATGTCTAATATTTATAGAATTGAGGTGCTTGTTGTTACTGCTCTTCTCAATAAAAATTTGATTGTTCAGATTGTAAAGGTACTTCGAGACAAATATGTGGATGTTGCGCATAATCTCCAAAACATCTAAACCTTGTTCTAATGTTTGTGTGGGAAGATTGTCTTGAATAGTTTTGAGATTAAATTTGAATCTGGCCATTTGTCTCATCTCTCCATAAGTCTTCCAATCAGACAGAACAACTGTTGTCAGATTATAATACATTGTTGATAAGTAATGCTCCACAGTTGGCACCACTGACATATAAATGCTTTGAACTCTGAAATTGTCGATCACCAGTAATAACTTTTTAGCCATATCAAATGAGAATGGATTTACTACATCTAATTGCAAATGGGAATGGATGTGCAAACGTAAATTTGTTTCTATATTTTGGCTAGTGGTAGTTAATATGCTCTCATCTATCATAGTTTTTATATTTGTCACATATTTGTCTGACTTGTTGTGTTTAAACTGTTGATCAGTTTTATGCAAAAGCCTTGCACAATCTTCTAGGACCATTAAGAAATATTTTAATTTTGATGCATTTAACTGGATTGTGAAATTTTGGTCAAAATATATAGGCACTACATGTTGATGCCATAACATCCAGGAACAGTTGCATAAATTGTCAATAGATTTCATAAAATTTGATAATGTCTGCATTTTCTCAAGTAATGTTCCAAGTCTCACATAGCTATCTTCTAAGTAAGTAGTGTCCGGCACAAAGCTTAGTGCAATATTTGCTGCCACATTGCGTTCAATAGTGGCAGCTCCTCTGAGAGATCTCTCTGCTATTACAAGACAAGTAAGTTCATCCAGTCTTTTATTGGCATAATTTTTGTCAGTCATGAGTGTTTTTTTCACTTCTATAATTGAAGATGTTGCTTGGAATATTAGATGTTGAACAGTCATATTAATAGAATTAATCATCTGGTTTGAATTCCGAGAAACAGCATTTTTCAAGCATTTCAACATATCAATGACTTCAAACAATGACATAAGTATGCTTTTTGAGAGGGGAATCCCCAGTGAGACATGCAAGTTGATTAAAATAAGAACAGAATAGTTTATGTTTGATGCAATGTCAAGACCATCCAGTAATGTTTTGGCATGCAAACTCATTTCATTAGCATTGAGCTTATGATGAGTTGCAGAAAAAGCTTCTTCTACATTTAACACCCACTGGGTGCAAATGGCCTGCAAGTGAGCCATGTCACGTGCTAGAGACATCTTTCTAGCACCTATATAGGCTTGACGTGCTTTAAGCATAGTTTGAGATAGTTTCCCATAGCTTGCACTTTGCGATGGTGCATATCTTTGCAGAAATTGTTCCGGGAACCAAATCATTGTTCCAGTTATATAAACACTATGTGCCTGTAAAGGTATTTATTATTACAAAATGTTCACCAATATCTTCACATCTAAAACGATATCCAAATTAGACATACCTTTGTATCCAAGTCAATTAATGACTTGAAAATTTTCTTATCTATGTTTCCAAATAAATGTGAACTTAACACAAATAATGCATTGATTTTGATACATTTGTACATGTTGGTGGAATTTGGCTTCTCTTGTATTAGTTTATCCAGATTGTTAATAGCCTGTTTGAGATATTGTATAAACTCATTTGATATCAGGGTGCAGTTTTTGTCAACTAAGTTCTTTCTTAATGTTAGCAAATTTTGAAGAGAGTTTTGTACAATGTCATCATTCATAAGTTTAGATGTGATGTTGCCTGCAGCACTGGTCATGGCTTTATATCTGTCTTCAATTAATTCTGAATCTTCTGTCTTATCAACAAACATTTTGAGATTCTTGCAGTATCTACTCCACTTTGCTGGTAGTGATGTATTTGAAATTAAAGATTCCAAAAGAACAAGAATGGTAAACAATTCTCCTATGTGGTTAATTATGTAGTGGAGCTGGATTCCATCTGAAATAGGTATTTCTACAAGTTAGTACTTAGCTACTTGATTGAAAACATTCAAATATACTTAATCTCCTGTTCAATGTTATCTTACTCAGATTGATAATTCCTTCAGTAAAAATTGCAAATACTTGACTGCAAATATTACGCAAGGTGTCATCACAACGTGTGGTGAATGCACTCAACAAGCAAATGGATTCTATTTGGGAACTGATGTCGCTTTCTGGATATTCTTCAAACACAGATAGAAATGTGAAATGCCTGAAAATTAATTTATTTTCAGTAAGAAAAACTTGTATATGATATTATTAGGATTACTTAGTATAATTGAATACCTTTCAAAAGCTTCTTGTTTCAAATTTACTATTTCTACGCAAAGCGAAGAGAGCACACTGAGAACTTTAGTCATAAAAGTGTTATCTGAGGATACCAATTCAGTAATAGGTGTAACTTCATTGTGTTCCATTGCAACATGTATAGGTAAATAAGTTTTGTTTTCTTCCCAGTTATCATGATTAGAGGCAAGCAGATAATCTTGATGCTGTTTTTTGAAGAATTCTCCGTAACTTTGTAAAATAGAAGCGCCCGCCTCCTTCTCAGTGTCTGTTCTGGGGTCGGAACGCATTTTGCTTGTTTATTTCTACGGCACTCCTTTAACTGTTAGCGCCATAATATTCAAAACTATAAATAGAACGATGTTATAATTAAGTAAAAGAACACAATAAATCTTTCCTAATTTGCTGTAAATAATTAGTCTAATTTTTGTTTGCCAAAGTGGAACTGGTTCATTTTTTTTTTTTTTGTTTTGGTTTTCCCCGAAGGGTAAGGCAAAGGGAACTATGCCCATACAGCCATGTCTTACGTATTTTTTTTCTTGATGAATGATGAAATGATGAAAGGTGATGATGATGAAACCTAAGCCCCCACCCTCGGAGTAGACTCCTACTCCGAACCCCAAACGAATTAACTCGAAAGTCCGCATAAACTTTCGAGTTATGAAGCGGCTTCCTGACACGAAGCGAAAATAGGCAGATACACTTTGTTTATTGAATACTCCAATATAATAACACTCGCGAATGTCTTCCGACTAACTTAATGCGATCATCAACCACAAAACACCACTTCGTATTAATTATTTAGATTATTCAATGAAGAAAGCAACTGTCCCGTTCCCGTTTCCCGCCAAAAAGCCTGGAACTGGTTCAGTTCAGGAGATAATAGGATGACAGTTTGTTTAGAGATGGCGATCTCAGATCGATTAATCGAACAATCGATTTTTCGAGCCAAGAAAATCGATTTTTTAAATCGATATGTAGTACTGGATCGATTCATTGGATCGATACATCACCCTTTAAAATCGACATTCGATTTTTTTTTTGTTTTTGTATTAACCATACAATTAGTTGTAGGTGCCCGTATTACAAGAGTGCTGCCGGTTAATTACTCAAAAACTTACGAGATGGCTGTGTGTTTAGTTTCCTTCGCCTTACTTCTCTTCAATAGAAAAAAGTTACGTTTATAATGACTGAGTGACTTTTTTTTATCTGTTCTGTGATTGCGTCATCATATCATTCGATTAATTTGTTTGTTGACAACAAATTGTTGTTTGTTCGTTTTTTGACTAAGTGACTGTTTATATTGTACTTAATAGAAAATTGGAAAAAAGATCGATTTTTTGGAAATCGATATTTTAGATCTCGATTTTTTTGTGGATCGATTCATCAGGTCACGATTCGAATCGATTTAAAAATCGATCTTTTTTGGAATGAATCGCCATCCCTATTTGTTGACTGTTTATTTACGTTGTCTTTGGTAATTTATGTTACAGAAATAGAATCAGATTCAGATGGCATTTAGCTATCAATCAATCAATCCGGTACTATTATGGGCATTTTTTATGTTTACTCCTTGCTTAGCTCTAATGGGTAATCTGTAATCTAAGCTTGCCCATCTATTGCCGTGTAGTCATGGCCGACTCAATAACGTTGTTTCGCGTTGTGACTGGTTGGCGATTTTAAATCGGTCCCTGTATAGGAAACGTTAAAGAAATAAAATTGTCTATGGACATTGAGAAGAGAACGAATGAACGAATGGATCTGAAACTGTCAAGCATGTCAGACGTTTGCTTTGCTTGGTTTGCCTCCTTAGGCTTTAGAAAGGCGCGGGAAAATACGGACGTGTTTTAAATTTGCATTTAAATAATATTTCGGAAAATTTGTATAATACTGTATATATTTATAAAAATAGGATTACAATTAACTTAATTCTATAGTGTAAATATAAAAGATTGAGTGAAGATGGGGAAAGGCGCAAAAAAACGTAAAAAGAAAATTGATTCTGAGGAGGCCGGGTCTGATAGTTCGGCAGACTCAATGAAGTCATTTGAAGTAGAACCTCCAAAGGATAAGTATGAAGTCTTCAAGATTCCTGATTATGTTCGATATTATCCAGAAGATGGCGGCAACTTTGAATATGTTGTCTTCATGGAAAGTACGAAGCCTGAGCAACCTCTGGGTGCTCGAGATATGATGTCCCTTGCAAATTCCCTGAAAAGATACAATAAAGGAGTGAAACAGCTGCAAAGAATAAATAAATTTAAAATTGGAGTCATATTTGAGCGGCCCGGCCTGGCGAATGCTGCTCTAACAAATAAAAAATTTTTGGATTCGCATAATCTGAAAGCGTCGATACCAGCGTCCTCAAGTGAGGTCACTGGTGTAATAACTCACGTGCCTACAGACCTCTCTAATGAACAAATATATTCTGCATTGACATCAACCAAAAACATTGTCACTATTCGAAGATTTATGAGGCGTGTCAAAAACGATTTTGGAGAGTTCAATTTAGAGCCAACAAAGACTGTATCCATAACTTTTTCATGCCCAAATTTACCCGAAAGTGTTGACCTCAACAGCTGGCGGTTCGAGCTTCGTCCGTATATTCCACCAGTTAAACAATGCTTGAAGTGTTTGCGGTATGGACATATCGCAAAGTTTTGTAAAAATGCTGAACGCTGCTCCATCTGCGGTGAGTCTCACAATTTTAAAGTTTGCACCAAGCTACCCAAGGATGCTTCTTGTTGTCACTGCAAAGGAAATCATATAGCTATATCATCTCAATGTCCAGTCAAAAAAGAACAAATAGAATTAAACAAACAGAAAGTGGAGACCAGATCGTATGCCTCTATAATTAACCAGAAGTCCTTCCCTCCGTTGAAGCAACATCCAACTGACCTCCTAGCATCTTTACTTAACTCAGATCAAATACTAAACATGGTTGTGGAATCAGTGGTGAAGCTGGTTGCTATGCACAAAAATAGTGAGGCATCAATTTGCTCACAAAGTATTAAGGACACACTCTTGGATACTATAAAGAGAAACAAGAAATCCCAATAGTTTATTCTTTCTTTTCCTTTTATTATGGATTATTTAAACATAATTAGTTGGAATGCTCAGAGTTTGACTGCTCATAAAAATTTACTAGTTCATTTTTTGAAAGAGAAAGAAATCGATTTAGCTCTGATTTGTGAAACTTGGTTAAAACCTCATATTAATTTTAATATTAAAGGATATAACATTGTAAGATTAGATTCTGGTAGTCGTCACAATGGCGTAGCCATTTTAATTCATAATAGTTTACAGTTTGACAAAATAAACACTTCTTTTGACGATTCTTTACAAAATATAGCTGTACGATTGAAATATGGCAATAGGGAAATTTCCTTTGTTTCTATATATAGTCCTGGCAGTAATCCTTTATTTTCTAAAGTAAAGTTCGATAATTTAATCAGTAATATACCTGGTCCCATGCTGATTGCTGGTGATTTTAACGCACTGCACACAGCATGGGGTTGTAGTGCCATTAATGCACGTGGTCGTGGCATTCTTGAAAGCATTAGTGACAATGATTTAGTTTTATTAAATGATGGCGAATTGACTACAGTTGGCTCAAGCAGTTGGCAGAGGAATGCTCTTGATCTTGTAATGGTTTCTTCATCACTGGCACTTAATTGTGAGTGGTCAGTTCACAATGATCCGCTTGGCAGTTATCATTTACCTGTAATAACAAAGATTGAATTTAGTGATAACAGTTATTCTGATATACATTATCTTACATCTCCCACTCATTTTGATTTTCGTCTAGTAGATTGGGTAAAGTACAGTCATAATTTAGAGATTTTGTTGCAGAATTTTTACTATGATGATTCAGATCCTTTAAAATGTTACTCAGATTTGTTACTATTGTTGGATCTTGCATTGCATCATTCTGTCACAGCTAGTAGGAAGTCTACACAATCAGTTTTTACATACAAAACTCCTCAATCCAGATCTCGTAGGAAATATGTTCCACTGCCTTGGTGGAACAGTAATTGTACCAAAGCTGTGGAGGATTCTAAGGCCGCATATATAGAATTTAAAAATAGTCTGTCAGAGGAAAGTTTCCTTAATTTTAAAAAGATGCAAGCAATTAAAAAACTTGTTTTAAAAAAAGAAAAAAATTCAAGCTGGCTTTCTTTGTGTGAGACATTCAATCGTTGTACTCCCATATCTAGAATATGGAGATTTGTTAAAAAATTTAAAGGTTGTTCTGCTCCATATAAAAATGTCTACACTGATTGGTTACATGACTTTTTGAGAAAATATACTCCTGATACTGTTGAGGCCCCTTTAAAATATGACCCTATTTACAATGAATGTAACAGTCAATATCTAGTGAAACCCTTTAGTTTACAAGAGTTTAAAACTGCAGTTCTTTCACGACGCGATACAGCTTATGGCCTTGATGGTATTCCATATAAGATGTTAAAAAACACAACAGATAAATCTAAGGCCATAATTCTACAAATATATAATTTACTTTGGTCTAGTTCAGTTATACCTTTGGATTGGAAAAAAGATTGTTTGATTCCTGTATTAAAACCAAATAAAGATAAAACTAAGGCTAATTCTTATAGACCAATTGCTTTAACTTCCTGTTTAGGAAAAATTTTTGAACAATTAATAAAGCAGAGGCTCGAATTTCATATTGAAAAAAATAACATTTTACCTTCAAATCAGTTTGGCTTTCGTAGGGGCAAATCTTGTAGAGAGAGTATAGCTCATCTTCAGCTTGATATTTTTGACTCACTTAAAAAAGGTGATATTCTGATTGGTGTTTTCTTTGATATCATTGGTGCTTTCAATAATGTTAATCATCATATTCTTTCTTGTGAACTCTTTTCTCTCGGTATACCTGAAAAAATTGTAAGTTGGGTTTTTAATTTTTTGCATGGTCGCGAAGTATATGTGAAGTCTAATAATAAATTAATAGGTCCACGTTTTTCTTATAAAGGTGTGTGTCAGGGTGGTATCCTATCACCTCTGTTGTATATATTGTACATACATAAACTGAATAGCATATTAGGAATACAAGTGAGCAACTTGCAATTTGCTGATGATTTAGTTATATATTTTGCTGGGTCTGATATCCAGCATGTATCATCTGTTATTAACTCTGCTCTTGATAAACTAAAAAAATATTTTGGTTACTTAAATCTTGATATAAGCCCCGAAAAATCAAAAGTTGTGGTTTTTGGTGAGTGTGATTCTGATGTTGACGTTATATACAATAATGTTAGTCTGCCAATTGAAAATGAAGTTAAATTTTTAGGAATAATCTTTACTAAAAATCTTTCCTGGAATAGGTATGTTGAATCTGTGTTGGGTAGAGCATTTCAAGGCTATAACATCTTGAAGTCTTTATCAAGTATTGATCCAAAAATCTTGTTAATGCTGTATAAATCAATAGTGAGAAGTCACTTTGAATATGGTTTTTTGAGTTTTGCTTCTGATCCTAAATTGGTACATAAGTTAGATGTTTTACAAAATCATAATCTGCGATGTATTACAGGAGCAATGAGAACTACTCCAATTAATTCCTTGCAAATAGAATGCAACATTCCACCTCTATCACTCAGGTTTAAGTTTTTAAAGTTCAAGTTCATGATAAAATTATCTTCAATGCCTTCTCATCCTTTATTTAAAAAAATTGATTTTTATCATAGATTGCATTGTCCATCTAATCTCTCTAAAGTACCGTATGTGTTTCACGACTTCTCTAACATGATTGAATACAGGCAACAGCATACAATATATCAAACTAATAATAGTTGGATCTGTTATACTGGACAGTATGAGAGCAATTTTTACAATATTAACATCCTTATTGATACTCACTTAAAATGCAAAGAAGAGGTGTACGAGCAAATAAGTAAATTTCCTTCACACAAGCAGATATACACAGATGGGTCTAAAACTGATAATAGTACTTCTATGGCCATATACATACCTAGTCGAAAATATAGCCAAGGTGTTAAGCTTCCAGAACAGATGAGCATATTTACTGCAGAATGCCTAGCTATTTTTGCTGCACTTCAATTTATTGAACATAATATTCGTGAATCCAAACTTTGGCTTATCTTAACAGACAGTATGAGTAGTCTGCGTGCTCTTCAAAATTGCAAATTTAACTCAAATTCCAACTACGTTTTGCATGATATTAAACAATTATATTATAAATTGAGCACTCAGAGCGACATCAATATAACTTTAATGTGGATTCCTTCTCACATTGGTGTAGCTGGAAATGAAAATGCCGATACTTTGGCTAGAGCAATTTCAAATTTTTCAAACGACTCAAATGTCAATGCAACAACCAGGAATGTTGCTATACCTCACACTGATTTACTTCCATACTTAAAACATAAATTGATGCTGGACTGGATGCAGAATTGGGAGGAAACTCTCAAAACTAAAGGACAGTGGTATGCCAAAATTAATAAAATAATTAGTCGCCCGTGGTTCACAAGATCAACATATCTTCATGAGAAAAGATTTTATAGTATCATGTCACGTCTAAGATTTGGACACTGCCGATTTAAATCACATTTATGTAGAATGAACATCATTTCATCACCGAAATGCTCAGCATGTAATACAGATCAAGATCAGACCCTTAATCACATATTTTTTGAATGCCCAGCTTTTAGTATTCAGCGATTGATTCTGGTTGACAGATTATTGCATATTTATGGAACATCAGAAAGCATCCCGCGCGACATTCAAGACGTTTTGGCAAATATTGCAACATACAGGGACTTGTATGCTTTTATAATATCTTCTGAAGTGGAGTTATAAAGGGGATTTGTATACTTTTCTTGGATATAAGAAATTTGGATATGTCATTTTTATTACAAAGGATTTGAATTGAAAACATGGATTGAACATAATAGAACATGGATTGCACACGGATATTAACATGAAGAAGACGTGGCTTCGGCCTTGAATATTTTAGATAAGACACTTTTATAAAGGACTTGAAATAAAGAACATTGACAAATACTCACACAAGACGTGGCTTCGGCCTTATTAAGATTTGGACATGACAAAAAATACATTAGACGACGGCTGCACGGCTTTGCCTTTGCCTTTCCCCAAAGGGATAAAAAAGTTAAAAAAAAAAAAAAAAATTGGTTTGCCTCCCTTGTTTTCTGAATACGATGGAATTTTATAAATATTTCGTTAGTTACCTTTTCTAGTTTTGTAACATATGAGTTACTATTTGAACATAAAGACAATAAGTTTTACTGTTGCCGCTCTGCAGAGAAGTGAAGTAATACTTTAAACCACAAAGTGAATATCCGCCAGCAAAATGGATCAGATGCTTCCAAGTCCGTACAATATCCCGGGGATCGGGACCCCGTTACATCAACCCGAGGAGGACCAGCAGATTTTACCGAATGCTATGCAGCAGCAGCAGCAACAGCAAAGTCAACAACAGCAGCATTCTCTGGCCGCACTAGGCTCCTCGCCACTCGTCGGCTTCGGTTCATCTCTTATGGGCACTCCGCAGCGTTCTATGCACACATATGCTCCGACCGCAAGCTACTCTACTCCCCAACAGATGATGCAGCCGCAAACTCCGGTAATTTGTTTTTATATTGAAAACTTTGTGAGGTTACTTCTTCCATTTTTAAACTTCCTCCATTTGATTTTACCGTAGTTTTCATATGTGTTTTAAAGTGAGATTCCTTTCTACCTACAATTGTATTTGTTACCTAACAATGATGTTCAAAACTAAACATAACAATTGTTACTATCATGTTTTGTCAAACAAATAGTGTGGAATTTATGAATAATATGTGAATTTAGTTTAATATTGTGTAAATTAATTTATTTCTATAAACTTTTTAATTGTGAGTATACTTTATGCTCATTTTCTTGAATATCCACAGCAAAATCTGATGTCTCCGATGATAACAAGTGGCAGTTTAGCAGGCCAGCAGATGTTGAGTCAAGCTAGTCCAGCTCAACCCATGACCCCAATGACCCCACATTCCGCAGATCCTGGAATCCTTCCACAACTACAGTAAGTATATATCTTTAAAAGGTCTACAAATAAAGTCAAGGAGACTATAATTATCACAAGTATTATTTGGATCCATTTCAAACATATAATACTCTGATAATAATTTAATTGGATAAAATGTTACTTTTTCAGGAATATTGTCTCTACTGTAAATTTAAACTGTAAGTTAGACTTAAAGAAAATTGCACTGCATGCTAGAAATGCAGAATACAATCCGAAACGTTTTGCTGCTGTTATCATGAGGATAAGAGAGCCACGTACCACTGCACTAATATTTTCATCAGGGAAGATGGTCTGCACAGGTGCAAAAAGTGAAGAAGATTCCCGATTAGCTGCTAGAAAATATGCTAGAATCATACAGAAGCTTGGATTCACTGTAAGTGGTAATCATCTTATTATTCCAAATTATTCCTATTTGTATTCTATTTGTTTATATATATTTTCATGAGTATTTGTTTTGTTTCAGGCTAAGTTTTTAGATTTCAAAATCCAGAATATGGTGGGAAGTTGTGATGTCAAATTTCCCATCCGCCTTGAAGGTTTAGTGCTTACTCACGGACAGTTCAGTTCATATGAACCAGAGCTCTTCCCTGGACTCATCTATCGAATGGTTAAACCTAGAATAGTGCTTTTAATTTTCGTATCTGGCAAAGTTGTGCTTACTGGTGCTAAAGTAAGGCAAGAAATCTATGAGGCATTTGATAATATTTATCCAATTTTAAAGAGTTTCAAGAAACAATAGTAGTAATTAATTGTTGGTCTTTTATATTTTTTAAGTTATTTTTGTAAGTGATAAAACTAAGATAATTTTGTGTACCTACCTAGTTTTATTTTATTGCATCCTTATGTCATTTCATTGTAATAATAAATTATAACTAACTGCATGTAGGTATAACGAGATTATCAAAATTGGGATTCAAAATGCTCATAATTGCTTTTATTTAGTAAAAAGCAGGGGGATGTAAGGGGCTCCAAACGACACCTTTCGGAGCCCAAGCCAACCTCGCCTGCACGCGGTACATCCTGCTATTCAACGAAAGAGGCTCTGGCGACCCACCAACACGCACTGGACCAGCGCGGTGGGCTTATGGTCCAAACCCCCCCCAACATGACCTCTACACATAAGAAACGGCCCCCAGTCCCCGGCAGCCCCGTTGTCCGTGGCTACGGTAGCGGCTACGGTAACGGCGGGGCAGGGGGTGCGAAGAATCTCCGGGCTGGATTCGGCTACCACCAACGACGACTGTACCTGGCAACATATAACACGTGCACACTGAGGACCGACGAGAAGCTTACCGAGCTGGAAGAATCTATCAGCAAGTTACACTGGGATGTCATGGGGTTGTCTGAAGTCCGAAGAAAGGGCGAGGACACGATAACTCTGGGCTCCGGTAACTTGCTGTACTTCCGGGAGGGCGAGCAACTGTCCATGGGTGGTGTCGGGTTTATCGTCCACAAGTCCCTAGTCAACAACGTGTTGACCATCGGTAGTGTTTCGAGCAGGGTAGCGTACCTGGTACTCAGAATATCATCGCGATATTCGCTGACTGTCATCCAGGTATACGCTCCGACCTCGGGACACCATGATGACGAAGTGGAGACGATGTATGAGGAGATTTCTAAAGCCATGCATAGCCATAAAAGCCACTACACGATTGTGATGGGGGACTTTAATGCACAGTTGGGGAAACGTTGCGGTAACGAGCTGAGAGTGGGGCAATTTGGATTTGGGGTCCGGAACACCAGAGGCGGGATGCTTGCGGACTTTATGGAGAAGGAGAACCTCTATATGATGAACTCCTTCTTCAGGAAGCCCGCGACCCGCAAATGGACCTGGATGAGTCCCAGCGGCAGGTATAAAAATGAGATCGATTTTATCATGTCGACGAAAAAGCACATATTCAATGATGTCTCTGTGATCAATGCCGTTAAGACGGGAAGCGATCACCGCATGGTAAGAGGCACATTGAATATCAATATCAAGCTAGAAAGATCGCGACTGATAAAATCCACGCTCCGACCGGCGCCAGCCCAAATCCAAAACCCCGAGCGCTTTCAGCTTGAGCTTCAAAACCGCTTCGAGTACCTTGAGAACTGCGCAGACGTGGACGATATAAACAACCTGATGGTGGATGCTGTCCGTACGGTAGGTTCTAAACACTTTAGAACCCGCCGTACCAAAACGCAGAAACTCTCCGCACACACACTCGAACTCATGGATAAGAGACACGAAATGAGACTGCAGGACTCAGCGGATGTCTTACGTTATAGACAACTTAATAGACAGATCTCGAAGTCTTTGACGAGCGACCTTCGCCAATTTAATACTAAACGTATTAAAGAGGCTATAGAGCGGAACAAGGGCTCCAAGGTGTTCGCAAAAGATCTGTCTATTGGGCAAAGTCAACTAGCGAGACTGAAAACTGAGGACGGCAGAATCATTTCGTCGACTCCCGAAATCCTGAGGGAGATTGAGAGTTTCTATAGACAGCTATATTCCACGAAAACATCAGGCGAAAGCATGGCTCGAGACCCTCGAGCCAAGCTTACCCGACACTACACTGAAGATATCCCGGACGTCAGCCTGTACGAGATTAGGATGGCCCTCAAACAACTCAAAAACAACAAAGCGGCAGGAGATGACGGAATCACAGCAGAACTTCTGAGAGCGGGCGGAACGCCAATACTTAAAGTCCTCCAAAGGCTCCTCAATTCCGTCATATTTCAGGGCAAAACGCCGAGGGCATGGAGCGGAAGCGAGGTGATCTTGTTCTTCAAGAAAGGTGATAAAGCCCTACTGAAGAACTACAGACCTATCTCGCTTCTGAGCCATGTCTACAAGTTGTTTTCGAGGGTCATTACGAATCGTCTCGCTTGCAGGTTTGACGATTCCCAGCCTCCCGAACAAGCCGGTTTCCGAAAAGGCTTTAGCACCATAGACCACATCCATACGCTGCGGCAGGTTATACAGAAGACCGAAGAGTATAATCTGCCACTTTGCTTGGCGTTTGTGGACTATGAGAAAGCCTTTGATTCGATCGAGACCTGGGCGGTGTTGCAGTCTCTTCAGAGGTGCCAAGTGGACCATAGGTACATCGAAGTGCTAAGGGACCTCTACCAAAATGCCACTATGTCAGTTCGAGTACAGAACCAGAGCTCTAATCCGATCCAACTGCAGCGAGGAGTGAGACAGGGAGATGTCATCTCTCCGAAACTGTTCACTGCTGCATTGGAGGATATTTTTAAGCTTCTGGACTGGAAAGGATTTGGCATCAACATCAACGGCGAGTACCTGACGCACCTTCGATTTGCCGATGATATAGTCCTAATGGCTGAGACCCTGGAAGACCTGAACACCATGCTCGAGCATCTCAGTAACGCATCCCAACGAGTGGGTCTTAGCATGAACATGGCAAAGACAAAAATTATGTCCAACGACCATGTCGCACCCACTCCAGTTCAGGTTGGGAACGTTACACTCGAAGTTGTAGACCAGTACATTTACCTAGGACAAATAATCCAGTTAGGTAAGTCCAACTTCGAGAAAGAGATCTCTCGTCGGATCCAACTCGGATGGGCAGCGTTCGGGAAGCTGCGGAATATCTTCTCGTCCAAAATACCTCAGTGTCTCAAGACGAAAGTCTTTGACCAGTGCGTGTTGCCAGTGATGACCTACGGCAGTGAGACGTGGCCGCTTACTATGGGTCTCGTGAGGAGGCTCGGTGTCGCTCAGCGGGCAATGGAGAGAGCTATGCTCGGTATTTCCCTGCTCGATCGAATCAGAAATGAGGAGATCCGCAGGAGAACTAAAGTCACCGACATAGCTCGAAGAATTGCAAAGCTGAAGTGGCAGTGGGCAGGACACATAGCGAGGAGAACCGATGGCCGATGGGGCGGAAAGGTTCTGGAGTGGCGACCACGTGTCGGACGACGCTCAGTGGGTAGGCCCGCTACAAGGTGGACCGACGATCTGGTGAAGGTCGCGGGAAGCCGCTGGATGCGGGCAGCGCAGGACCGATCGTCGTGGAGATCCTTGGGGGAGGCCTATGCCCAGCAGTGGGCGTCATACGGCTGATGATGATGAGTAAAAAGCGCGCTCGTGCACTTAATAAATGTGTTTGCAATTTATGTCTCCTTTTATAAAACATGTCTTGGCGATACCGTGGGAATTGTGGGACAGTTTGTCGTACGTATGTGTTTAGGTATTTGAATTTGGCGATTTAAGCTATAAAGATAACATGTTTTCAGTTGCCAATAAGTTTATGTGCTTACACATTCATAACCGATATCGTTTCGCGATACGATAGTTTAGTATTCGTAAGACGTGGATGTACGGATTAAAGATCTTTGCCTCTCCATTGGAAATTATTATAATAAATAATGACATTCCATTCGTTCCAATTGATTCATTCTGTATTCGCGAGTGTTATTATATTGGAGTATTCAATAAACAAAGTGTATCTGCTTATTTTCGCTTCGTGTCAGGAAGCCGCTTCATAACTCAAAAGTTTATGCGGACTTTTGAGTTAATTCGTTTGGGGTTCGGAGTAGGAGTCTACTCCGAGGGTGGGGGCTTAGGTTTCATCATCATCACCTTTCATCATTTCATTAATCATCAAGAAAAAAAATACGTCAGACATGGCTGTATGGGCATAGTTCCCTTTGCCTTACCCTTCGGGGAAAACCAAACCAAAAAAAAAAAAAATTGATTCATTCTGTTCTTTGTGGCTTTTCGGCGGGAAACGGGAACGGGACAGTTGCTTTCTTCATTGAGTAATCTAAATAATTAATACGAAGTGGTGTTTTGTGGTTAATGATCGCATTAAGTTAGTCAGAAGACATTCGCGAGTGTTATTATATTGGAGTATTCAATAAACAAAGTGTATCTGCCTATTTTCGCTTCGTGCCGGGAAGCCGCTTCATAACTCAAAAGTTTATGCGGACTTTTGAGTTAATTCGTTTGGGGTTCGGAGTAGGAGTCTACTCCGAGGGTGGGGGCTTAGGTTTCATCATTATCACCTTTCATCATTTCATTAATCATCAAGAAAAAAAATACGTAAGACATGGCTGTATGGGCATAGTTCCCTTTGCCTTACCCTTCGGGGAAAAACAAAACAAAAAAAAAATCTGTTCTTTGTTCACGTTTCATTCATTCATTTCATTTGACTGACAGTAGGGCTTTTCGGCGGGAAACGGGAACGGGACAGTTGCTTTCTTCATTGAGTAATCTAAATAATTAATACGAAGTGGTGTTTTGTGGTTAATGATCGCATTAAGTTAGTCAGGAGACATTCGCGAGTGTTATTATATTGGAGTATTCAATGAACAAAGTGTATCTGCCTATTTTCGCTTCGTGCTGGGAAGCCGCTTCATAGCTCAAAAGTTTATGCGGACTTTTGAGTTAATTCGTTTGGGGTTCGGAGTAGGAGTCTACTCCGAGGGTGGGGGCTTAGGTTTCATCATCATCATTCATCACCTTTCATCATTTCATTAATCATCAAGAAAAAAAAAATACGTAAGACATGGCTGTATGGGCATAGTTCCCTTTGCCTTACCCTTCGGGGAAAACCAAAACAAAAAAAAAAAAAATTGACTGACAGTAGCAGCAGCAAAGAGGCAAAGAGTGAGTTGGATTTCGGAATTTTCGGTTCGGTCGTAAGCCACGCGAATATTACTCACTTAAAGGAGTATTTCTTATTTTTTGTTCGCATAAACAAATATTAAAATGGCTGAGACTATGAAACAAACCGTTGCAGGTATACTGAAGAGTATTGAAAGGTAAAATTACATTCTACTGGTATAGGTTATGTTTTAAATTTATCTTTCTCTAAAACTATTGCATTACCATTCTTTCTTATGTACGTTATGTTTTATTGCATATATGGAATAATACACGTTTTGTTTTAGATATAATCCCGCCAATCTGCAGACTTTGGAGAGGTACGTGGAGATGCAATCTCGTGAAAACACGTACGATTTGGAAGCCAACCTGGCCGTATTGAAGTTGTACCAGTTTAACACGGAGAAATTCAACCCGGACATCACTTGCCAAATACTCTTGAAGGCACTCACTAACTTTCCTCATACAGATTTCACTCTGTGCAAATGTTTACTTCTAGAGTCAGTGGTGAGTAATGCTTTTATGTATTTATTTATATAGTATAAACTGAATCAAAGTTGTGATTAAACTGGCTTTGTGTCAGAGTTGTTGTCTTTATACAAAAATAGCTACCTATGTTATGTATTTTTTTTGTTGTAGGTGGAAAATGAGACAATTTCCCAAATCAAATACTTGGCAGATATCTTAGAGCAGTGTGATTTCGCTCAGTTCTGGAACAGAGTGCACCAGATGCCAGAGTTGTGCAACCGCATCAGTGGCTTCCACGACTCCATCCGCAAATTTGTGTGCCATGTTGTGGGCATCACCTTCCAGACCATTGACAAGAACAACTTAGCCAACCTCCTCGGAGGTATTGATGGTAAGACACTTCTTTCCCAATACAGTTTTTCTGAATTGTTGATTGACATAATTGCCAGAAAGTAGGTGAAGTGTTTTTCCACAAGGGTTTATGTAATGACTTTGCACAGACTGCAATCAATAAATTTAAGATTACATAACAATTCTATGCTCCTAAACTGCACTATTGAAGAGTTGTCAAAAGTTGAATTAAAATGGTTTTCATTTCTTAGATATAATAAAAAAAGTAATTTTTTCCAATTATGGAACGATTGTTTGCAGATGTGACTTTGAAACACTGGGTGAAGAAATATGGCTGGAGGGATGATGGTAACCTCATCTTCATTGCTAATCAAGATGAAAACATTAAAACTAAAAACATCACTGAAAAGATTGAGTTTGATCACTTAGCCCCCTTGATGGCTTTGATATAATTTCATGGTGACATACATTTTAATAAAAATATAACTGCAAAAATATAAATATTTTATTAATTTCATTTCTTTGTAAGTATTTTTTCAGTCATAACATAACCTTATAATTAATACAAAAAACTGAAAAAGTATGGTCTAGGTACCACACGAAAAAATATTTTTATAATTTCATTGCTAATGGAGCCTATTAATGGGGAACATATTGATGTGAACTTTAACTCACACGTCTTTTTTGAATCATTACTAAGTCTAAATAAATTACGTATCGCACAATGAACTTAGAATTATTAAAAATGACTTTTTGGGAAAAATAACAAGCAACAAGATATACCAACAAATAACAATGTTGATTATAGTCAGATTTACGCCTTCTTGGTGTGGCTGTAGCCATGCTCCTTGCCGCCGGCGTGGCCGCCCTTCTTGCTGTGGTCGTGGTGGTGCGCGTGATGCTCCTCGTGTCCGTGGTGGCCCTTGTGCCCTTTGTGGTCCTCGTCGTAGTGGCCCTTGTCGTGGTGCCCCTTCTTGCCGTGATGTTTGTGGTGTTGGCCCTTCTCGTGGTGTCCGCCCTTCTTGTGATGACCCTCCTTCTTGTCGTGGTGACCGTGGAAGTCTCCGTGCTTGTGATGATGTCCTCCCTTGTGGAAGTCATCGTAGAATTTGTGTTCCTTGTGGTATTCATCCTTGTGCGACTTGTGGTGGAAACCCGTGGTTTTGGAACCCTTTTTATGTCCTTTCTTGTGACCGAATTTTCCGCCCTTGTGACCGTGTGCGGCCTCGTGGTGTTCGCCGTGGTGGTCGTGCTCGTCGTGGTGCTTCTTTTTATGTCCGCCGTGTTCGTCGTGGTGTCCTTCGTGGTGGTGTTTCTCGTGGTGGCCGTGGTCACCCTTGTCATGGTGGTGATGTGATTTGTATCCCTTGTCGCCCTTTTCCCCGTGTTCCTTGTGGTGGTCGGCGTGATGCTCGTGGCCGCCTCCTTCTTCGTGGTGGCTGTTCTTGGCCTTCTTGTGCTCGGTGCCGGCGGGGGCGAGGTCGGCGGCGCCGCGCTCGCTGCCCGCCGCTGACAGGTCGGCTGTGCCACTAGGTCCACTTGGTGCTGTTAGCTCCGCTACTACTTTTTCTTCGGCACCCTTTTCACCTTTTAGTTCGCCAACATTTCGTGCTAAGGTTGCTACTAGCATTGAGGCTAGTAGCCCCGTTATGAACAAAAGTCTCATTTTTCTGAAAACTGAAAGAAAACAGGATTAGTACCTAACAACAATGGAATTCTACATTGTTAAATAAAACGATGTCCATTTTCTTTCTTCATTTTTGGTAAATTACTCACATTATTCGGTTTCCCGCGAGACGTGGCTGCTAGTATCTCCCAGACCGCAGTGTCATAAGAATTTCCGCTCGTTGAATTTATAGACAACAACGCTTTCATCTGTCGCCGGTTACAGAGCGATCATTTAGCAATCACATTGCTGTTGATTTCTGGCCGACTGATTCCGCGACGGCCGGTGACGACATCGGGCTACGGTTAAACTAAATTAGTTCCGTTACACTGCCCATAAGGTGGCTAGCTGAATATGTCATGGAACGTTACATTATTAATAGGAGCCATATTAAAAATGCTAATGTAATTGATTACTAATTCAAATATTTATTTACAGGAGGTATAAGTAGTACAAAATAACAACATTGTCATAACAAATATTTTAACAATTAGACTATCAGTGTTTGCCGTGATGGAATCCCCAGTGCTTGTGATCTTCATGGCCGCCCTTCTTGCCGTGGTCGTGGTGGTGGTGGTGGTGCTCCTCGTGTCCGTGGTGGCCCTTATGGCCCTTGTGATCTTCATCGTAATGATGTTTGTCATGGTGTCCCTTCTTGCCGTGGTGGTGCTCGTGGTGGCCGGAGTGGTGGTGACCGCCCTTCTTGTGGCCGCCTCCCTTCTTCTCGTGGTGTCCGTGATGGTCGCCGTGCTTGTGGTGCTTGCCTTCCTTGTGATGCTCATCGTAGAAGTGGTGGTCCTTGTGGTACTCGTCCTTATGGTACTTCTTGTGGTATCCCTCGGTTTCCTCACCCTTGTCGTGGTGTTTCTTGTGTCCGTGCTTGCCGCCCTTGTGGTGGTGGCCGTGTTCGTGATGGTGACCGTGGTGGTCGTGCTCATCCCAGTGCTTCTTGTGTCCGCCGCCATGTTCGTGGTGGTGGCCCTCGTGGTGGTGCTTGCCATGGTGACCGTGCTCGCCCTTGTGGTGGTGATGATGTCCCTTGTGCCCCTTGTGACCCTTCTCGCCGTGCTCGTGGTGGTGGTGCTCGTGGTGCTCCTTGCCACCGCCCTCCTCGTGGTGGTGTCCTTTATGGTGGGAAGCAGCGGCCACCAAGTCGGTTTCCTTCTGGCCGATCTCGCGGCCAGAACAAACGACTGCAACGCATCCCAAAACAGCTAGGGCGACTAGCGTCCTCATTGTGGTGCCTTATATTGCTTTCTTGTTATGTGCTTGGATACTGGGACAACACTGACTTTGCAATAACCAGCAACAGCATTTATATCTTTAAAGTTGCAGGTTGCACTCGGTGAAACCATTGAACAAGGACGGCTCGCCGCTCGGCATGCGCCACGCCTAATTACAGCCACTGATCAGTGATTGCGACATATCGCTAGGCCTATTCTAACCATTGTTTTTTTCTTTTACTTGATTAAAAGCCCGTAATTTACAATGTTTTCAAAGTTCACTGCTATGTCAAATTTGCTTGGACAGTAAATTAAGACATGACTTGACGAAACAGGTAAAAAAATCCTGATAATTCGTGACTTACCTAGTGCTGTTAGTCAAGAAATCTAAACTAAAACAATTTTATAAATATGTACCAATCAAGTGATTTTTAATAAAATATTAAATCAGGCATAAATGAACGCCAAACTTTCAAATCTATAATGCAAGTAAGCTGTATTAGTCTTTAGAAGCTTTTAACTGATATCTGTTAGACCAACGTGATAGGTGGGTGAGCCGTACCTATCGCCGCCGTACCGCCGTCATTCAATCAAATAACCTCAAGTCATCGGACTTGACCCCGGTACCAACCGGGGTAAAGGGGCGGAAAAAACGTTACTGCTGTCATTAGACCTATATACAACACACCTACTTCTTGTTGCACTATATTTTTTCTGTGAAAAAATATAGTAGTATATATGTATACTACCCCCCTCCGGTTGATTAAAGGGAGGCCTGTGCCCAGCATTGGCACGTATATAGGCTGTTTACAATACTTCTGTAACGTATGTACGTAGGTATATGTTATTTGTCCCATTTCTTACGCAGTTGTAGATAAAGTATTCGTACTTACGTAGGCGTAGTAGTGATCACAATTACTTTCGTGTTCTGTGGTCATGGTAGTCAATTTGAACAGTTACTCTGTGTAGGTACATCGAGGATTTGAGGCGCTGCATTGTGCTTGACGATTAGCGTCCGTGACAATAGAACGTATAATGAACACAGGCGGTGCCGGGAACGAGGGTTGTAATGTACGAGTTTAAATATAGGTACCTATTTACGTGTTCTTAGAAATATCTGCCACGGTACGCAGTGTCATACAAAATTCTACTCTCGGCGTACGACACTAGCTCTACCTTTTCTGTGTATATTGGGTTTAACACGATCCTCGCTGCACTTCTTTTGCCTTATGGGCTTTATAATATATAACGGGGGGCAAAATGACCGCCGGGCGCTGCGACGACCAGCCGGAGAACCGTGGACGGCCGCCGGGACCCCAGCGGTACGTAGCGCCTGAATAGCACATAGGTAATGTCTTATTAAACCTTACTAGCGTGGGCAGAGCTACAACTAACAGGTCCCAGCAGACAATGTATGTACTTACCTATTTGCTTTGTGTTCGAGTGAACTTAAATGAATCGAAGGAGTTAGTTCGAAATTAAATGGACATAAATTACTTTTTTCTGTCAGCTAGGGATCTGTAGCACAAGGACGACTCATTGTTGAACATTTTTTATTGTTTTATATTTATATCTAGGTACCTAAATTTGTAAACGATGATCCGTGATATAGATTTGATATTAGGTACTGGTTATTTAGTTTCACAGTTCTAAAACTAGCTCCATCCCTTTCTTGCACTTGTCGTAAGTAAAGGACGGCACTATTTTTAAAGCTGTGAAACTAATATAAAATTAAGTTTTGTCCGCTAGAATCGGCACCATTATTGTAAAAAAAAAACTGTTTTTAGGCGCCATTTTTCCAATATTAAGCAAATGGAATTTCATACTCTCTGCTTACCCGGGTGGGAAATAGGCGTGAGTTTATGTATTTATGCATAATTTTCCAATATGCCGGAGTAAGCGGCAATGATGATAGATGGAAAAGTTGAAATTCGGAAAGAGCACGTCGAAATGAACCGGAGAACTTTCCATAAAATTACCAAGTGACTGTACTCGCGACCGCTATTAGTTTTACGTGCAAATTGTTTTATATTTTTAAGGCTTCACACAAAATACTACAGAAGTTTTCTTAATAACACAGTAAGTACCTACCTACTGTGTTATTAAGAAAACTTCTGTAGGTAAGGCACAAATTATACCTAATTACGTATATCTACTCACATGACTGTTTGTAGGTTTTGGTCGTGGTTACTATTTTTGGGCCATGCCGGCAAACGACTTAGCTAGAGCTTAAACCATAGGTTTCGGGTTCTATTCTAGGTGCGTGGTCAATGTCAAACCTGCAAAGGCGGCGAGACGGAGTATTGTCCATATCCGTTTAGATTGAATAGGAAAGACCTATGCTTGGGTAGATAAACATAAACAGCATATTTTCTATTAATCAGCCTGTTTATTTACCTATGTCATAAAATAAAAGTTAACCTGATACTACACTGAGTACCTAACACATTGCTAACAGTTTTCGTCTTTAGGAAAGTTGGTTTTGATATCTAGCAAGTAGGTGACAGGACTAAGCAAGTACGTGATTTAAATTAAGTACTTATACTTATTCTAACATGTTATGCTCTTGTTGGTGTAAAATTGTCTTTCTTATTAGAACTTAAAAGAGTATTAGAACTTAGATAGATAGGTATAGGTACGTTTCGTTGCAAAGGAATTTTGGTAATGTCTTTACAGCCATTCATTGCTCAAAGTCTTTTCGGTTGTGACTTGTGATAGGGTGCACTCCTACAGGTAGATGTTTGTGATACTACTTATATTGGACACGAGCGTTGCTTATGTAAACACATTCTGTTAGAGATTCCGAGAGTTACTTACCTATTACCAGTTGTATGTTAGCGTCAGTCAAGCCTTTGGTTTTAGTTTCATACAAGACCATTAACCCGGCCCCTGGGGGGACAGAGTCATCTTCTCTGCCCTCCACTGGAGCAATTCCTGTTCGGCGCGTCCTTGCTACGGGGGTGAGCGCCTTTTATTTCAGTAGGACGGAGTGAGGTGGTTGCTGAGTTCGTATAGGAACCAGACCTACGGGGTATGACGTACAACCCATGCCCAGGGACACGGTTGAAGACCTCAACGGTTGAAGAGGCGAAGATGGGAGCCATCGGTCCGGTAATACAGGACGGAAGGGGCAAGTCACAGGGACTGTAACCTGGAACCTGACAGAGGGTAGCAGTAACTGTCAGAACTATTCAGAGGCGGAGGACAGGAGTCCTACTACGGCTTTGAAATAGACTGCTCTGGGCGCCATCCCACTCGCGTCAGACAGAGTACTGCGGGGCGGAAGGCAAGAGGGAAACCACTGCCCTATTTTTCCCTGAAAAAGTAGCATGCATAGAATAATGTTAGGCCGACAAGAGCATGGCTCTTAAATTAGTGATGATGTTAGCGTCAGGTTATTGTAGGTATTGTAGGTATACGTTTGATTGCTTGTATTTGAAATGTAGGTTCATATTTTATTAATTATTATTTTAATGTCTGTGAAGCTCAGAAATGCGAATTGTTTAGTTGTTGGTAGGTACTGTAGTTTGTTATAAGACGAATTGTTTTAACATGTCCAAAAAATATAATAATACATTTTCAAAGCTCATTAAAGACATTTCATCGTCTCCTTAACGTTATTCCGTTTCTCATGGGGTTCGCTTAATTAGCCTGTAGATTTGACAGGTCCATTTTTTACAGAAGCGACTGCCTGTCTGACTTTCCAACCCGCCAAGGGAAAACTAGCCCAATAAAGGTTAGGTCACATATCTCCGAAACGCGCTTCTCGAGAATGTGGGTTTCCTCACGATGTTTTCCTTCACCGCTAAGCACGTGAAAATTATTTATAATCCAAACATTAATTCGAAAACAAATTCTAAAATCATTGATGTAGGCCTGGGCTGGGATTCGAACCTGCGACCTCATGAGAGTCAAGCGTTTGTCCAACTGGGCTACCACGGCTATTAAAGAGCTACTACCTATTTAATAAGTTTAAATTAGAATTGTATAGATGGCTAGTTGAAAAATGTTTTTTTTTTTTGTGATATGTCGAATTTCTGTGTAAATTATTTGTGTGCAAGAATAAAGCTGAATGACGCCCAAGATGTTATGTACTTAAGTATAAAAATGTAATATTTTACCATTTGCACTTATACCCGTTTAAAGCGAATAAACGATTATATTATAGGTATTATTATTAATATGTGACGGGAATATTATATTAAGTAAATATACCCAATTAGGTATCGTTATCTGGAAAATGTTTTAATTTGTATAAAAATATAAGTAGGTAACAACAATAACAAATTAACAACTTGCATTTTCATTCACATAACAATGATCATTATCAGTGCTTGCCGTGGTGGAAGCCCCAGTCCTTGTGATCGTGATGGCCGCCCTTCTTGCCGTGGTCGTGGTGGTGGTGGTGGTGCTCCTCGTGTCCGTGGTGGCCCTTGTGGCCCTTGTGGTCCTCGTCGTAGTGGTGCTTGTCGTGGTGGCCATGGTGCCCGTGGTGGCCCTCGTGGTGGCCGGAGTGGTGGTGACCGCCCTTCTTGTGGCCACCTCCGTGTTTCTCGTGGTGTCCGTGGTGATGGTGATGCTTGTGGTGTTTGCCCTCGTGGTGGTGGCCGTCGTGGAAGTGGTGGTCCTTGTGGAAGTGATCCTTGTGGTATTTCTTGTGGTAGCCATCAACATGCTCGCCCTTGTCGTGATGCTTCTTGTGTCCGTGCTTGCCGCCCTTGTGGTGGTGTCCGTGCTCGTGGTGTTCGCCGTGGTGGTCGTGCTCGTCCCAGTGCTTCTTGTGTCCGCCGCCGTGCTCGTGGTGATGGTCTTCGTGGTGGTGTTTGCCGTGGTGACCTTCATGGCCCTTGTGGTGGTGGTGGTGTCCCTTGTGGCCCTTATGTCCGTGACCGCCGTGCTCATGGTGGTGGTGCGCGTGGTGCTCGTGTCCGCCACCATGCTCGTGGTGGTGCCCCTTGCTGGCCGCCACGGCCTGATCCTCAACAGCTTCGCCGGCGCACAAGGCGGCCAGGCACACTACTCCTAACACTAACAACACCTTCATATTGTTGTTTTTGTCTCACTTCCCCGGGAGGTTCCTACTGAGAGGAAGTCCGGCTGTAACTGGCTTCTGAAACGTTGATTGTCTATTTATATTATCAAGTGGTAGAGCACAGCGCAGTCTAGCGGTGGAGAAATTATTCCGCAAGCGTCCCGCCGCGCCCGCGGTACTAGTTCAGGGACAAATTAAAAAAAACCTCATTGTCTCTTTTGTTGTTCTCATCTTTTTTTAGAAGAAGCAGTGACTTTAATTAATGTTACTGAATGTCTCACATCCTAACATTCAACTGTCTTAATTTTATTTCGTGGATAATTGCATATTATATCGTTTTTTTAACAAACTTGTTCATGGTAGGTATTTACTTAGGATCTGTAATTAATGAAACTCTATTTGTGTTGTTTTTAACTCTATTTTTTAAGTAACTGTAAGAAGTATTATGACAAATATGTACATTATCTAGAGGTAAATCGGAGTATAGGTACTTTATCATGGTGGCCTATTTACGCACTCATGCGAACTCTACATTGGTATCTTCTTGCATTTGTGTGAACGGCATTGTTGCAGTCGGTGCAACACACTTGATTGACAGCTTATAAGCTCGAATCTATCGAAAATTATCTGCTTAGTGGATCCTTTCGATACGAACACCGCTATTTGGATAGCGTTAAACAATTCTTCCGAGTGACTAACCGCGCTTAATCCAAACCCTTGTTGGTTTACGTCCGGGAGAATTCTGTGTAATGTATGTCTGTTTGAGTATTCAGTTTGATTATACACGCTTATAAGTTCATCGCGGGCCTTACAAATATCGTTCAGTATAGAGATCATAGAATAAGGAATAATACTACATAGAGATAATAATTGAATCTTTAGTAGCTATTGTTATCAGGACTACCTACGCTGCTTTTGAGTGGGCTGTGTGAGTCAATGAAGCCGCAGATTCCTTTATAAGATGTTTCAAAACATAAAGTAAATAAATAGTTTGTAAGTACATAATATACTTAGGTCCGCTGACATATGTCAGAATCCCTTACATATGTAAGGGACGATTCCACACAATTTTCTTGCTGTCAAAATGCTGTATAACCCATACGAGTATAAGTATTTCACATATCTCATATAGAACTTGTATCATGTGTTGGTCGAATTATTTAGTATTCTATGATGATAGTATTATATGTACGTACTTATGACACGTATACGATAGCGCTAGTGTAAATGTAAAATGTTGATAATTTTAGACAGCACTTGGTCGGAGCATGGAACATTCCACGTTATTGTCCCTGACCATGCACTAGAATGACAACAAATTGGTAGCGATATTTCGTAAGAAATAACTAATTTTGTAATAATCATATACTTACCAAATCGTCATAGTTAGTTTTTTTGATACATTTGTTTATTATGGACGTGTTACACGGTTATTGTCGTCGGAATAAGTTCACGACCGCCACGCTCCGGTGGGCACTTTTCTAAAGATTCGCTTTCGACACCGCCCGTTCAAGGCCTGCCTATTCAAGTGCGCCTACCGATATACTATTAATAGTCTAGATCTATCGATTATGTGTATAGATCCGTTTTATAATCGGGTATAATGTTATTGTTACTCCAATCATTTAGATCATCTCATAATGTTCAAATAAGTGTTAAGTACTTACTTATAACTATCAATTACTTACCGCTACACTACACTTACCTACGACTACTTCTAGGTGTGTAGTATGCTGAGCATGAATACTTTTTCTGTCGTAATAGATACGCATCGAATTGCCTGCGTTAAATATGGTTTTAATCTTTTAACATAAGTACATACATAATATTACGCCTGTTTCCTATTCAGATAGGCAGAGAGAGACCATGAAATCCCACTAACACGTCCTTGAGCACCACTTGAGCTTCTACCCTCAAAATCTTCACACATACAAACATTACATAAAATGTACGCATAGACTACAGAATTCCACTTACTCTGCGCTTATGAGGTGGATGACCAAGCACAGCAGGCCTGCCATCAAATATCACTTTCGGGTTACTCAGGTTATTCTATTGTTATAAGTGAACGCGTTGGGGTTTGCTGCCCAAAGTCCAATGACCATCATAAATTGAGTCTAGACTTTCTCGAAGTACTTAAATTCCGGTGAGACACGCAGCTAATGCTCTTAAGCATCCAGGGCGTTATACTTATGCGTATTACCTGCTAAGAAGCCTAGGCTAGGCTAGTAGGTACACGCAATCTTGTTACTTTACTTGCTTCAACTGTGCTAATGCTATTACCTACTTGCAGTGCTAAACCCTTCTGGATTGAGTTACACAACTCAGTGGGTAAAGGGACGGAGAAATAGGCCGAAGAGAAAATCAATTTTCCGCTTTAGTTTTTCTTGTGGTAGTAACATTATGTACCTATTACTAAAATATTAATGGTGTCGGCAGTTCAATGACTTAAATAACATCAATTCATTATTAATTTGAATCTAATACATCTTTTTATTACAAATTCAAGAATAAGAATAATTATTTTTCTTATTTCTATGAATGCTATTATTTTTTCGCCACTTTAACCTTTTTTTTATCTTTGATGGGCTTGTTCTTGCAGACTTGCCTGAAGGCATTGTCGAGGCCTAAGATGGAGCGAGCTCGCCCGCGAAAGTGCCTATTCACTCTGGCCTTGAAAGCGCCCGGGTTATATGTATTCGGAAATACAGAAGACGCCAGAGAATTCCACTCCTTAGCAGTGCGCATAATGAAGGACGATGCGAAGCGCTTTGTGCGAATAGTTGGGATATCCTCCAAATAGGGATGGAACCCGGCCGTACGTCTGGAAGTCCGAAGATAAAAGGGGATGGTAGAATGAGCTCGTGTCACCTTGCGTTTTGGTACCTACACGTTATTTTAAACAACGTCTATGACTTTTGAAACTTTGTCTTCTGTTTCCCGAAGCATCCATGTATATACTGGGTGTTAGTGACATCGTAACGAATACTGAGAGGGTTGATTCAGACCATGATTCTGAGTTAAAATCAAGTGGAATTTTCCGTCGCAAAATTCATGTTTTTTTTTTAGTTTTTTTTAAATTATTTTCAATTCTATACTTTTGCGATGGAAAATTCCACTTGATATTAACTTAGAATAATCAGATGAATCATCCCTCTCAGTATTCGTTACGATGACACTTACACCCCGTACAAGTACATACGGTAGCCATATAAGTAGGTATGGGTGTTAGTGACACCGTAACGAATACTGAGGGGGATGGTTCAGACCATGATTCTGAGTTGATATCAAATGGAATTTCGTGTCAAAAAATTCATGAAAATTTTTCTTTTCTTTTTAATTATTTTCCAATCCATACTTTTGCGACGGAAATTTCTACTTGATATCAACTCAGAATCATGGCCTGAACCACCCCTCAAAGTTTTCGTTACGATGTCACTAACACCCTGTATAAAAGTTCATTGTTTGAGGTTTACGCGGTTATTATCACAATTAAAACACATAATACCGGGTTCTTTACACATTTAAACGCTGTAAGAACCCAAATTTCCTGTCGGAAAATTCAATAATATTTTAGTGTTTTTTTATTATTTGATGTTAATTCAGAATCATGAGCTGAATCAACCCTCTCAGTATTCGTTACGATGTCACTAACACCCTGTATGTTTTAATTAAGTTTACAAATGTACTTAATTTAAAAAATAAGATACATATTCAACCCCGTGAAAGTAAACCAAAATAAGAAGCTTGGTATTTATGTCTACGTAGGTAGGTAAGTATTATAGGTATGTACGTATGTACCTAATAACTTTGATTACCCTACTGTCTCGGAATACTTACAATTTTCACGGTAAATTGAAACATGTACTCTGTATTTACGTACATATGTGCCACCCCGTGTGTGATTAGACACACAATGTTGGCCCAGTGAGGTTTGCCCGGATAATCCCGCCTATTGTTAGCTATTTTTATGCTTATGCCCTTTGTGTGACCGTCCTGTATTAAGTCATACGCGGATAATCGCAGTATTATACGGAGTTAATTTTCCATTAGCTTGTAGCAAAGGGATTTGCAGCTGCTTACCGTCGTGGCCAGACAAATCGGAGACATAGTCGTTAAATCGATTTTTACATTTGTAATATGTCCGTGTTTGTCAACAGAAAATTTCACAGGGTGCTTTGGATTAAAATGTTATCATTTTTATTGTTAAATGATATTTTGAAATAATAGAGTACTGGTCTCACTATTTAAAAAAAGGCGTGTAGTTTCTTTATAAGTACCTAATGTATGTTAGATAGAGTTTGTTTGCAATCAAAAATGCAATATCATAGAATTAACACATACTACGTAGTACTATCCAATTCACATTATTCACAGTTTAGGTACTCGTAACAAACATACTTAATTTTAGGATTTTAGCTAAGTACATTAGTAAGTATAGTTAAGTACTTAGAACATAGTAGATGGTTGAAAATTGACACATTCGGAAATAGATAAATTTCAACGTAACTTTACACCTTTCCAGAGATGAGCTTATTGTTCCTAAGGACTTACCTACGAAATGTTTACTTACGAAACATTATTCAAACTCTAAGTAATAACTTATAAGAGAGTATTATGAAATTTGTTTAATGTAAAGAGTTTTAAATGCATTGAAATTATGAAAAACATGGAATGAAAGCTGTTGGTCTAAAAATAAAACTTTTTACTTACTATTATTTTTTTGTTTTAAGTTATTATTGTAGAAAAGAAATGGTTTTGAAAGCCTCGGGATAACTTCTTACAATCTAATAAGTATGTTATGCCTGCTTAATAGGTAATCGGGCTTTGCTGTCATGCATAGTGGAGTGCGTCCAATATTTGCCGGAACCGGACACCGTAAAGATGTTTCCGGCCCGTGGAAGTATCGTATGGACTGTGTCAACATGCGGCCTGGCAGCTGGTCGACACGACTAATTACATCAATTACTGGCAAACACGCCGCGCTCGGGTTTCGGCCCACCTTTGTCAATATTTGCACAGAGTTGCGCTCCGCCTCGACTCGCGCCCGCTAGCCGCCAGCCAGCAGCGGCGCATAGACAGACACGCTTCGGATGCGGCGAGCCGTAACTACCATAGACTGACAGTTTGTACCTATTGCAGTTCTAACTATATCGATTTGTGTATACTTACATCTGTATTACGTGTAACATAAAACAAAATAAGCATCTCCATTAGCGTTATCTCACTTTCACACGTTCTGTTTACCTAGAAATTAGATAATTGGGATAGGTAATACTTATACATTTTAATAAAATTACAGAATTCATGACCAGTCAGCCATTTAAAGAAAACCTTAGGAAGTACCTAATAAATAGACATAATTTATTGATGAAAACACTTTTACACGTCATTTTACATAAACAGAAACTGAGTACGTAGGTAATTGTATATTTACCTACCTACGTACACACATGAAAAAACGAATTAAAGAAATAAATTAATATTTTACGTAACTAGTCCATTTAGAGACATGCCATGATACATTTAGAGCACTTCATCGAAATAGTATATACCTGGTATCTGGTACCGTGATGTAAGTGGTAAGTAGGTACTTAACACCATTTTCATCTAAAATAGGTAACATTTTATCCTTTAGGTAAACATTTCGTACGTGATTACAATAATATAGGTACATATAATATAGGTAGGATTGTAATATAATAAAGGTACATATGTGAGTAATGAGTATAAAATTCATAATAAGTTGTAGTATTGTGTAGGATAACTAAAAAAATATATTTTAATTCGGTAAGTACGTACATATTAACACTTACCTACTCGTTACAAACAAACTCAGTCGCAAGTGCAATAAATTGAAATACTTATTTGCTAAGTCTGAAACTAATTAAATGATTCGGAAATTATTGATTGCGTTGAATCACAATATAAGGTGTGTTTTGTAACAAGCTGCAAACACCGGCGGTTGCATATACTAACGGTAATTTAATGAATAGGTACCTGTTTACCTATTATATTTACATAACTGCTATTTAAATAACTTTAGTGTACCTACCTTAAAAAGTATCCGGATAATATATTGCCAATGACTCAATTACAGGAAGCATAGAATAGATAAGTCGCGAACTTAGCTGAATCTCGCGAGGAAAAAACGCACAAAAAGGGGAATGGAAGAATCTCTATGGAAGATACAGATATCTGAGTTTTTTCTAGTGGTTGATCCGCATGCTGGTGTACATATCTGTGTCGTGGTGTAAGCATCTGGTATTGTGCTTGCTTGCCGTAAGCCGCAAAAAGGCGAACACGTCTCAAACGCCGCGGGCGCAAGATTCGACAAAACACTCGGCTCAATTCGTTGCCAGTTAGATGGCTCGCAGTTGTAATCCTCGCGTATTTGACAATCGCGACAAAAGCACTGTGTTGTGATAAAGCCTTTGTGGATTTTGTACTCTTTAGTAATTTTACTTTTTTTGGCTCTGTACCACTTTTTTATTTAGAAATACTTAATCTGATACCTAAGTGAACGTGTTTTTTGAAGTAAATATTGCGTATATAACAGCTATAATGTTAAACGTATGAAAGTCCAAACTTAAGTTTGTGTCACTTAATTAAAAAAAAAAATATTCAGCCGAATACCAATATTTGATTTGGTACTTAATAGCATAACATATATTGAGGAGCTCGGTGGCGCAGCGGTAAACGCGCTCGGTCTGCGATTGTTGAAGTTAAGCAACTTTCGCAAAGGTCGGTCATAGGATGGGTGATCACAAAAAAAAGTTTTCATCTTGAGCTCCTCCTTGCTTCGGAAGGCACGTTAAGCCGTTGGTCCCGGCTGCATTAGCAGTCGTTAATAACCACCAATCCGCACTGGGCCCGCGTGGTGGTTTAAGGCCCGACCTCCCTATCCATCCATAGGGAAGGCCCGTGCCCCAGCAGTGGGGACATTAATGGGCTGGTGATGATGATAATGAGCATAACATATACCATAACATAGCCTTTATACGTCCCAATGTTGGGCACAGGCCTCCCCCCAATCAACCGGAGTACCTCGCTGCTCCAGTGCGAGTGCAAAAGTTATCAATCTGATAGGTATAATAAAAAATATTTTAATTAGGTATGTAATACCTATACGTATATACTAGGTACATATCAATTGTGATAAAGTATTTATTTTAATTTAATACACGTTTAATAATTTATTCGGAATAATCTACTTTTCTCAACTTACAAGATAAAGAATTATTCACAATAGGTAACTTGCCCTTAGTTTGTGAAGGGAGCTTTATCGCGCGATGTCGTACAGATTTGATTGCATGACATACCTACGGATTTCATTATATGAAGATTACTGCTTATAGGAAGGGATACGGATTACTATTACATCTGTTTGGGAGCGTCGTCGTATTGTCACATCCATTAAGCCGGGGGCGGGGCCGCCGGCGCCACGCCCCCGGCCTGCGCCCCACGGCCCCACGCGCTCCGCTCGCTCCGACACATCCGAGCTACACGCCAAGTCGCTAAAACGATTTACCGGCAATCGTATCACGTATTATCCCATAATTACTACCCGGTCATTTTACAGACTCTTCGCGGATACCTTGGCTACTCGTTATCTCCCGGGACATAGATCGGGTAAAAATAAGTGCAAATTCGTTTTTATTATGCTCTGTGACTTACATAACATTTACAAAGAAAAATGATTAGAATTTATTAGTGCGTTATTTATTCAGTACTTATCGAGAAAAGAAAGACATTAATTTCCAGTAAACCAAAGTGATATCAGAGACAAAGTGTCAAGACAATTACTGTGCGAAATGCAATGGTGTCGTGGGCGATGGTGAGAAGAGCCGGTGTGTTGGAATGCGTATGTTGAGGGTGCGGGTGCTGGTGCTAGGGTGAGGGCGTGTGGGTGGCGGCCGGCAGCGTGGCGGAGGCCGGAATGGGTGGCTCGGGCGGCGCGGGCTGGCCGCGCGAGGCGCCGGCGTTGTTGAGCACGGCGCTGCTGTTGGGCGGCGCGCTGCCGCAGCGCCCGCAGCCGCCGCTCTTCACCATCGACAGCATCCTGGCGCCGCGCCCGCAGCCCGCCATCCCGCCGCTGCAGCTGCACCACCTCGCACACACGCCCTTCCACAGAGCGCACGACCTCTTTGGTACGTCTGCCAAGCTGTTAATGATACATGGTAAGCTTAAGATGACTGATGTACCGCGCCGACCGTGTCGACCAACGGTTTATTGCACTGTGCGGACAAATAAAGTGATAACTCCTTATTTATTGCGCTATGACTTAAATACATAACCATATTCTAGTACCGTAGTTATCGTCACCGTTCAGAAATGATACATAAACCTTGCTAATGTATATCAGAAATGTAAGGTAATACAATATCTTCGAGTGAATATTGTATCTAAATATAAATGATTTTTGTTTGCAAGTCAGCAAACATTAGTATATAAGTATACATATACAAGGCAGCAAACTTCTATATTATATTGATCAAATCAAATCAAATCAAATCAAATATACTTTATTGCACAGAACTAGAATGATGATTGATGTTTTTTGTTAAGAAAGTACCTCACTTTTTTTCTTGTGTGGGCTGTGTCAAATCAACACCACCTCCAATACTTATGTCAGGATTATTATTCCGGTCTCCCAAGTACTTATTTAAACAAAAGATAGTCAAATAACTATAATAGCCTACGATGATAATTAAATATAACTACGTTGCTAAATGTGCTACGAAGTGCTACGAGTCCTGCTACGAGAGTTGTAGACTTTGCTACAATGTATATTTTATGACATTAGAGCTGTTATAGTTATCTAAAATTGTTTATTTATTTACTTTCGGAAAACCAACAGCTACATTAACATACAAATAAGATAGTATGGGAGGGCGTGTATGAAATGTTAAATTAAATTCCTTACCCCCCATCCCGGCTATGTATGCGTCAAACGTAACTTAATTCCATCCAAAGCGCAAAGGACTAATAATTGGAAGGAACCTTATGCATAATAGCATTAGTTTACTGTTTCTAAAATTATTTTGACAATTGATGATCTGTGACCTGATCACAAGCTTTTGTTATTATTAAGAAATCTATTGATAAAAAATCTCACTTTTCCCGCTGTTTTCATTGTTCATTATCTTTAAAAACATAAGCTCGATTGAAATAACACTTGGCCTGTTTTTGGTTCTGAACCTCAAAAGAATCACTTTGTTGTCTGTCCGTCTGTCTATCAAGCCCCTCTTTTCTCAATAGGTAACGCGTGGAGATATCAAGTTGATATTAATATTTCTAATAGGTGCCTTTGAAATTGTAAAAAAAATAATTTCCTAAATCAACGCAATCCAAAGATACGTTTTCACCCTTATTTTTTATATTTCGTAGAGGAATCAAACCTATGGGGTACTTCCTATACACCTATTAGAATCATGAAATTTGGTAAGAAGGAAGGAATTAAAAAACAAGTAAAGGAAAAAATCCGAACAACGTAAATTCCATCACAAAAAAGTATGGATTCGCGATTACAAACTTATTTGTAGTTGGTAAACTATCCGCGACATTGTCTATGTAAGGAGACAATAGTTTTTCGACGGAAAAGTCAGAACCTCCCTTAGGAACCCTCATTGCACATCGGTGAGCAAATAAAAAATATAGAACATGTTCACCCGGGAAGACAGGACATGTCGTAAAATCCGACAGAGGGATTGTGACCTATCTTACATGATAAGCAATGTTATGGGTAATAGGCTCTGTTTATTATTTTATGGGCATTTCTACGGAAGGGTCTATTTTTTCTCAATTCGGTGCCGAAATTGAAATTAGGCTTTTATGAATATTTTAATAACAAATATTGAACTTTATTCCATCTTGAATCTAATGATGCAATTGGGACCAGATTTGGTGAAGTGGTTTATGAGAAAAGTTAATCACCGAATTGGGCAACCATCGAATTGAGAAAATGAAACATCGAATTGAGAAGCGGCTCAGTGAATTGAGAAAATGAATCACGGAATTGAGAAATAAGCCAGCGAATTTAGAAATGCTGTCAGTTATTATAGAAATAATGCAATGAATGACCAATAATGATGTGGTATGGGCATCTGATGAAGAGGAATGGAAGTCATATTAGATGGTATGTGGTGAGTATGAATGTGCATAGACATAAGGGGTAGGAGACGACCGAAAAAGGTGTGGATTGGATTGCGTGAGGACGGATATGTGTATGAAAGGTGTATTAAGATGACGAAAGACAAACAAATGAATATCGTAAAAAATAGGAAACTTTTCCCCACGAAGGGAAGAAAATGATATATTTCATGTCTTGCCTAGGCTTGACCATGTGAGATTACACCTTCCTCACTTCCCTTTGACATGCGTATCCACGCTGGTGGAGGAAATACCCAAGCTAGGTCGAAGTCCCATGTTTTGCTGAATGCATCTATGAAAATAGCACCTTTGTCCCTCACATCTCAAGCCACACAAATCGGAATTACTTTCGAATGAGAAGTTGCGAAAAGGTCTATCTGAAGAATTCCCCGCTTTTTGAATAGAAAGTTCGTCACTAGATCCGACAGATGCCAGTCCGCTAGAGATTTCTGCCGCGAGAGGCTGTCGGCAATCTCGTTGAAAACACCTAGAATGTATTAAGCAAAAATTTCTATTCTGTTCCTTTGAGCAAGTTCCAGAAGTTTTGCTACTAGGTCTGTTAAGAGACTGGATTTTGTTCCCCCTGATTCTTTATATAGGACACAAACGTTTTGTTGTCGGACTGAACTCGTCGTTCTCGTAGTTGGGGTAACGTCATCTGAAATGCTCGGTATACTGCATACAGGTCTTTGCGATTTATATGCCACAAGGTTTGGCTCTTCTCCCAAACTCCGCTGATTAGAGACTCGTTGACATGAGCACCCCATCCGTTGTCTGAAGCATCTGTTGTGATGAATACTGTGCAAATTATATGTGAAAATTGTTCGTCCTTTGTGAAGGTGTTCCAACCACCAAGAACATTCCTGTAGAGCTTTTGTCGGTATTAGAAATTTCCGTATTTTCTGGTGTTGAGGAAGACAAATGGCTGCACGTTGAAGACGTCTGATATGTAATCTTCCTAGAGGGACCGTGAAAGATTCAAAGCCCAATTTCCCTACAAGACTTTTTCCTGTGACCCAATTCCAAGTTCCTGATTTCAATACTTCCATAAGGATACTTGTTAAGTTGTCTATTCTGCTGTCCGGTATAAAGGTTCTGTTTTTCTCTGTGTCCCACATTATCCCCAAGTAGTCTAGACAATGGGTTGGTGGGTTCAGAGATTTATTTCTGTTTATTTTCCATCCAAGCTTTTCCAGATAATTTACCACGTATAAGGTGTCTTCCTCTAACTGGTCTTTCTGTTGATTGGCTAAGAGGAAATTGTCGAGGTAAACTATCACTCTTATCCCCTTATACTGGATCGCTGCACAGCTAAGGGTTTTCCCTTAGCTGTGTTTGATACCCTTGCAAATGTGAGCGGTGCAGTCGATAGGCCGAAAGGTAGGCAAGTAAACTGAAGTTTTCTGTGTTGTGTACTATTGTCAAGAAATTTCTATGACCTGTCTTTATAACTTTATATCTATTTTAATGTAGCATGGTATTCATCTTGTGGCAAGATAGCATTTCTTCTCTGCTCAATAGCTTCTACCTTGCGACCGCATACATATTGTAGGACATCATCCGATATACATATTTTTGAAACCTGAGTTTGATCCCAAAAATGTATCCTTAAGATCCTGTTTCAGAGTAGGATGTTTGGTTCAAAGTTCCTTCATAGTATTGCCAAGCGTTTCTCGTTGCAATAACAAGCCGTGTAAAGTCGTCCCGAAACCGGTTTCCTGCTTTATCAAAAAATCAGCTGCGGCGTTTGACGAGTTAAACTTCTTTAAGCAAGGGTTAACTCAAAAGACGTGAAAGACGAATAACGTATCTGCTTTTATGCTAGTTCACCCAACCTCAAGCACTTGATTCCCTCAAGGATCTTGTTCCTTAGTCATGGAAGCGAAATCAAAATCTTCTACATCTTCTTCAGGTAATAGATCCGGAACTTTTCAGGTGAATGATTTCGTTGTATCCTCCTCAGGACATCCTTCGTACGAACGACATTCATCGTCTGAAGTATTATCGAGCCTCTTTGAGTTGTTGGAAAGCATGTCCTTCATCTCACTAAAGTTCTGTTCTAATTTATCGACCCTGGACAATTTCTTTGACTTCGATGATGAGGACCGAACTGTAGATAGATCGTCTGTATCTTCACTATCTGCTAGCTCCTTAGACGCATCCTTACGGCTTAAAAGCAGTGGTTTTAATTCAGCGAGTGAAGCCACTATCAGCTCCAAGTAGTACAGAACCAAGCTGACATTGTGCTGTTCGCGGATGACACTTCTCTTATATTTAAAATCGACAGAAAGTTAGAGGAATTTGACGAAGTAAACAGCGCTGTGTCGCAGGTTCTAAGTTGGTTTACAGTAAATAACCTAGTTCTAAATGCTAAGAAAACGAAGTGTATTAAATTTGTTCTACCAAACGTAAAGAAAGTAAATAATAACATTAAAATTAACGATGAGAAACTAGATTTTGTTGAACACACAGTTTTCTTAGGAATTACTGTAGATTCAAAACTTCAATGGGGCCCACATATTGTATCACTAGCGGGCAAGCTAAGTTCAGCAGCATATGCCGTCAGAAGGATCCGACAACTCACAGATGTACCCACTGCTAGACTTGTCTACTTCAGCTACTTCCACAGCATAATGTCTTACGGTATTTTGCTGTGGGGTCGAGCCGCTGATGTAGAAACTATTTTCATCATTCAAAAAAGAGCAGTTCGCGCTATTTATAAGCTGCGTTGTCGGGACTCTTTGAGGGAGCTGTTTAAAGAAATAAATATACTGACGGTCGCAAGTCAATATATATATGAAAACATTATGTATGTACGTAAAAACTTATCTCTCCTTCCGAGAAACTGTGAAAGGCATACTTACAATACAAGAAATAAACATAAAATTGCTATTCAAAATTCTAGATTAAGTAAATTAAATTCATCTTTTTTGGGGTTATGTATACGTTTTTACAATAAAATACCAGATAATATTTTAAATTTGTCAGAAAATAAATTTAAAGCTCACGTGAAGCTTACTTTATGTAAAAAAGCTTATTATAAGATTAATGACTACCTAAATGATAAAAATGTCTGGTATTGAATGTGTTCCTCTAGTTATTAAATAACTTGTAATGTATATCCTCATTGGTTTTTAAAAGATGTGTTGCTGTTGCAGTTTCTTGTCATTTCTTCTCCTCAGCCATAACACCTTGCGAAATGACGTAAATTCAAAAATGTTACATTGACCTTCAACAAGTTTATCCATGATAATTACGTTGAATAAATGATTCTGAATTCTGAATTCTGAATTCTGCTCATTTAGAACAGCTGATCCTCTGATCCTTGAACTGATTTAAGGTGTGCCAATTATGAGACCTACACAAAAGGGTATTTTAATTTTCATATCCCGGTGGGTCTTCTCCAGGAGGGATGTACATTCTGAGCAATATGCTCTTGCAAGCTCGACTGTCGGGAGAGCGAATCTAATTGTGTTCAGAACAAGCGGGTCCAAGTTTGGGCCTAAGAGGTCTTGTCTCGTGTGAGGAATGACTTTCCACTGGAGCCATCCCTCCGGCAAATACGTTCTGGCCAACTGCTTTATTCGCTTTAAATTTTGATTGAATTATTACATCTAATACTAATAATGTTCTCAGAATAATAATAAACTAACCCTCTCCCTAACCTACTCCTTCGGGGTAACAGGCGTGATGCCATTTGTTATGTAAACATTATCAAATCTCAATTCGGTGCAAGTAATTCTCAATTCGGTGCCCCATTTTCTAGGGAATTGAGACCCATCGAATTGAGAAAATATCACATTTCATCAATTATCTAGTAAAGTTATCAATTAAATCAATTAATACAAAACATACAGTCAAATATCACCTAAATACTTAATTAATTTAGCACATATATTATTAAATACTTCATAAACAAAATTAATATCTTCCACCGATTTTAGAATTGACCCTACCCCAAAAAAAACCAACGATTTCGACCCTTTGAAAAACTCTCCTCTATGCAGCAGTCCGCCCATCCACACATCTCGGGCACTCGGGCGCACCTGGCTCTCCACGGGAACCGGGTAGTGGTGATAGTACTGCGCGTAGTTAGTGATGTAAGTTGACAAAACTTAATTTCACCGAATTGAGACACATGCTGGCTTCAAAATTAAAATATGTTATTGTACTAAAACTAAAAGGTTCACAATAAACACAATTACGTATTTAGCTTTATTAACTATCCCTTGTTCTGTGAACGTTGGAATTATGTTTTGGAAACTAGTAGTTTAGAAGTTATGAAGCAATAACGAGTCAATTCTGGAATGGCTTCACGTCATTTTAAGCCAAATTCTGCCCGTTTTCAAACTTCGGGATTTTATTTTGACGCTTTTATAAAACTTTACGGTCTTCTAAATTACTCTCCACGAAGCCAAGAGTCCTATATATACGTGAGTATTTTTTCCAAGTACGTAATTAGATGCTACAGGTACTTTTTTCACTGGAATCACTCAATCGGCTCTTCCCGTAGAAATGCCCTTATATTCATGTATAAAATCCTGCGCCCGGGCCCCTTTTCCGCTTTTCCGACTCTATGTGCATCAAGCTTAATGTTCCTTCTTCTCCATCCTAAAAACACTAAGATACAAATTGCGTTCAAAAATGCTCCAATTCAACATCATTATACTATTTTTATTCCGTTTTCACGGGAATAAGGTTACTTTTCTTTACCTGAAGATTTTTGGCTGGTCCTGATTTTTACAGACTGCCTGACCATCGAAAAATATTCCGAATCGCGTTTAGAACTAGTCAGCATTCATACCAGCACTAGGCCTACGCAGCATCTATATCAGCACTAGTGCTCCGCAGCATCCATACCAGCATTAGTCCTCCACAGCATCTACGCTAGCAGTAGTCGCCCACAGCATCCATACTAGCATTAGACCACAGCATTAGACCCCCGCAGCATCCATACAAGCACTGTTCTTCTATCGTGTGGGTTGTGAGGTGAATTCCCAACTTCATCAACTCTGGTGTCAAAGACTGATGTGGCTCATGTAACGACTACTTCCTTAGTAAGTAGTAACCGGGACCAACGGCTTAACGTGCCTTCCGAAGCACGGATGGAATACAAGCACTAGTCCCTTGCAGCATCCATACTAGCATAACCCCCACCCTTACCAGCACCAGCCAACACCCACATCCGCAGAAATTAAATCATATCTAATCGGCTTCATGTGGCCTACTGCCTACTAACACTGATAAGGGATTCCTAAATACAAAACACATCATCTACGGCATCATTAATTTTCATAACTTAATAATAATGTATTTTTTACCAACTTTAAAACTACCAAGCCGATTTTGATGACACTTGCACTATACCCTAAGTTGAGTAATACTCAAACCAATAAAAAAAGCCATATTGAAATACAATTTGTAGATTTTTAGAAAAAAGTACGTGAGCAAACATACATAAAACGTAAGCGCGTAAAAAATGAAAAATCTGTGTTAATTGGGCCTTGCCAATTTATTGTTAAATCGTTAATAAGTAATTAAAATAACAGTTGCTATATTTAGAAAATATGTCTGTTCACACTGTGACGACTTTCAAGCCAGAGTGAACAGGTACCTTCTGGGCGAGCTCGCTCCATCTTAGGCCTTCGGGCAAGTCTGGGGCCAAGAGCAAACCCATCAAAAGTAAAAAAATAAAAACTTAAAATTTAAAACCGCTTATATAAACTTACAGTAAGTACTTAGTTGTATTAGTTAAGTGATCGACCAAGTTACCCATAGGCGACACGGCTGGGGTGAAGACTTATCTCAATTAAAGTATTTTTTCCCTCAGCCCTGTTTTAAATTGCAGAAATATCCCTAGGGTTCACTGGATCGCAGCCCCAAAAAAACACACTTTTATTATCTTTTATATCAAAGTAACGATTTGTTCTAGGATGAAAGACTGGAGAAAGCCAGTTTAAGGATGTTTATTAAGTATGTACATAGTCATATAACTTAAAATTGGTAAGTACTTAGAATAATTATGGATTGTATTAGATAAGTAGATGAGAGGCAAGTAGTTGACATGTTTTGTAGGAGATACGAAACGATGTTAAGTTTCTATATTAGTGGTTTAAATTTTAAATGCGGTGATAGACGAGACAGACAAGCAATATATATCCAGGTACATAGTAGGCAGGTCTGCAAACAAATCGCCGATTTCAGAATGTTCCCCTTTATCGATTTTGTTTCGATAGGTATACTTCGGTATCTAAAAAGGTTATAACTATAATTAAAATAAGTAATTCATATAACTAATAAAAATAACTATACATACTAGAATTCGGTTTGTAAGGAGAAAAAGATACGCTAATTCTAAAACCATTACGAGATTTCATTTTAATAAGCTTTTTTTTTCTATTTTTTGCTCTCAAATCAAAGTGTATTTATTTCACCTTCATGTGACCTCCAAAGGTTTACCCAAATAAATAATAATAAATAAAATGTTATTTAATCTGTGGTCATCACTAGGGTAATATGTCCTACTAGTGTGCGATTAACACACTTACTTAAATAACTTTAATAAGAATGAGCGTCAGTAACCCCCATCATGTTTATAAGAAATATAAACTATACAAACTTAATTAAAAAAATGAAAAATTAACAAAGTGTTGTGTATCTTGAGTACTCTATTGAACCTGAGTACTCTTATGGACCGCCCACAGTTTGAGCAAATTACCCAAACAAAATGTCAATACCTATTGAAATTTTAGTACAAACTAAGCAAAGGCGTATTTATAAACGTCATTTAGCCTACTTTAGGAGATATTTAAAAAATAATAACAACTGCATGAAAAGCAAAAATATTCAAATGAAGTAGTTGTTTATATTATAATAGTATAACGTTTCATTTCACCTTCAAAGACACCTTAGATACTCAATATAGGTAGCTAATTTTATCTAAAATGGCCGGATATAGTAAAATGACGCTTTGCTCTCTGCTAAGAAAAGTTTAATTAAATTACTCGCAATGTGTCACAGTAGCAAGAAGAGCACGGTGGCGGTTACAAAAGGATATTTAGTTACACATCACACAAGGAGGTATTTTAAAATCGATATGGCTTAGCGGCGCCCGCGGAACCAGGCGGGCGTGAGCGGAGCCGTCGATAGCGCCTTAGCAACGTGCCGACGGCTTTAAAAGCTTTTATATTTCTTTCGGAAATAATACAATGTAATACCTCGCAGCTATAAGAGCTGGGATGTATGCAAAAATATTCATTTTTTATTTGTAGCGGTAATATTTTTAACGGGTCGGTTGCCCGCTAGGGGAGCTCATGGGGCCCTAAGCTCGGCTATTCGCGCATCACCTCCCTCTATAGCATATTAAAGCTGATGGATGGTGACGTGTGCTCTTAGACTATTTAGTTCTTAAGAATAATATTTGCCTTGTGTTATTACACTTACCGACCTTAAAGCGTGGTTAGCAGGCATGATCACTCCCTAGTTCACAAGAGCCTTCGAGCACTGAGAGAGCATTTCGAGTTTACAAGTTTGTTATAAACAAGTGCCATGATTTAATATTATGAAATATTACGGAGCCGCCACGGTGTTGCATGGGATATACGCCTTTTTTTTCTATCGTAGAGTAAGTAGCATCAACTTTTTCTGCCATAGTCATAGAGGCAGCTAATCAGCTCGCGGCAGTAAACACTATCTAGAATCTTGATACCGACCCCGCCGGTGTGGTGGACGTTTACCATCTTGCAACGCTTATTGCCATCAGCCCACTCCGTCCAGGCAGCTTCTCTCAAACGTTATCCTCTTAGACAACTCCCTGAAGGGAGTTCATGTCCACCTGAGCACCCTCAGGCTTAAAGTTTGTACTGAGAGCGAAATTATTCGATGCAATTTTATAATATCGTCGCTGATGTCGCTAACTGACGAATCTGCAATTTTTGGCGAAAATGATTTGCACCTTTTGCAATTGTTAATAAGACACACTTCAGTACACACGTCAGTACACAAATTCGCCAATCATTAGTTTAGGGTGTGCTGGATAAAACTACGACCTCAAAGTGAGAGGCAAGCGTTCTATCAACTTTGCTACCATGGCCATGGCTTCCACGGTATCTCCCATAAATGTGTTAATTATGACGCATCGAAATCACGTCGATTATAAACCATCAACTCCGGCACCATCGCGCATCAGTGACTCAGATCGGCAGATTAATATCCTACCCAACTAAACATAACTTAGCATCACGCCTATATCTTCGAAAGGGTAGGCAGAAGTATTGCAAATTGGTAGTGATGTACTTATATGTATTGTTATCTTTAAGTATCACACCCATTTTGGTTGTTGACTCTACTACCTTATAGCGGGAGCTTTAACTTGGTTCACTTTCAACTATACATAGTACCTATAGTGATTAATGGAACAATAACATACCTGCCTATATAATATTTCTTTATTTAAATCGAAATATAATACATTTACATCCATATTCTGTTAGTATATCTTAGAAGTATGTTAGGTAGATATGTTGTTAGGTGTGTTTGGTTTGGTTTTTTGGTTTCAAGTCCAGCTTTAATTCTCGGCTTTGGGTGCAGTAAGCATTATTAGTGAAAACGCTATCCTACAAATCACCCAGGAGCACAGGGGGGTTAAAAAGGAAACATTCAAGAGATCCGTCTAAGAAAACAGTAGTAAATATAAGTAGATAATTGTGCACTTATAGCCAAATCTCAAATAGCATTTAGATGAATTGCTTCAAGTGGCCTTATTAATCGACTTTTTGGCCCGTATGTATGTATATTATATATATTGTTGGAATTGCACAATATTCGTACAATGTTAGTCTACATGGGCTTCTAAACATGCGTTTATAATTTCGCTGGTACCTATACTATGTACGTGTATGTTTGTTCACGCATTTATCTGAAACTACGAATCGGAATTGCAACAATTCTTTAAAAAATATAAATATTGCAAGTTTCATCAAAATTGACTCAGTTGCTTTAAAGTTATGTTCAAAAAAAAATATACACGGTCGAATTGAGAACCTCCTCCTTTTTTGAAGTCGGTAAAAATCATATTTATGGAAAATAACAATGAACTCGTTGACGTCTTTTGTATGAAAAAAACCCTTATAAGAATTAGTAGGCGACATGAAGCCGTTAGAGGTCATAATAGTTTGTATTGCTTTGAGTAATTATTTTTATCGGATTATTTAAGTAACATTCAATTTAAGGAATAATGTAAGTTTCATCAATATTAATATAAAAATTAGCTGCCTAAGAGTAATCTGTAGTAATTTTCTTGTTATGACATAAAAAAACTGTTAAAAATTAAAACGTAATTATAAGGACTCTTTCGTTTCGATTTTACTAATACGAGTAGAGGCTTAGGGGTCGTTTACTAGTGTAAGTAAGTATCATTTAGTATATTAATGGTATGAGCGTAAATTAAAGAAAATTTAAAAACGGTTATACGGGTGTGTCGGACATACATTAAACGAATTTTGTATAAGGCCTGATACTGATTAAATGATATTTTTAGTGTTACCTACAAGTTTACAGTAAAAAAGTAAAAATAAAAAAATATTTTAAAAAATAAACTGGCAGTTAAAATCTGTGTAAGTAATAAAAAGTAAGAAATAATATTTACTTAGTGAGTATTTTATACACTAAAAACCCTGTATACTGTGTGTGTTCTTGTTTTTATACCTTTTTTTGTCGAAATAGAAAGACGGTCGAACATTTTCATAACTAAAATAACCACGGTGGAGCAGGGTTTGCAGGTAACGAAGACTGTTGGTTGCGCCTACTTCAGAATTTAGATTTTAACATTGTATTTAACAAAATATTATTTCTTACTTTTTATTAGATAGATTTTGGAGTCAGTTTAATTTTCTAGACATTTAAATAACCTAATACAACAAAGCATGATGAACTTAAAAAAACGTCATCAGTTATCATATAACTATTTATTTTGCGCAGGAGTCGGCGGCGTTGGCAGCGCGGTGTCAGGCGCAGGCGGGTACGCGGGGCTATACGGCGGGTACGCAGCGGCGGCGCTAGCGGGGCTGGCAGGCCCACCGCCCAAGCGCAAGCGCCGCCACCGCACCATCTTCACGGAGGAGCAGCTCGAGCAACTTGAGAGTACCTTCGACAAGACCCACTACCCTGATGTTGTGTTACGCGAGCAGCTGGCTCTACGCGTCGATTTGAAGGAGGAACGGGTTGAGGTCAGTATTTTAGTATATTAAAGCTACCTAACTTTTGTATCTTCAAATAGAAAGCAACTATACACCCGTACGTAATACATAGTGTATATAAAAGCGAGCTTAATATGTATTATTATAGTGCTTACATACAATTCATTCGCATCGCTTATAAGTAGGTAAGTACTTCACTAAATTCGTCACTTCGACTCCACATAGTAATCTAATCTAGCCTACAAGATCCCGGTCAAGGGCCCCCACAGAGTACATAGGCTAATTAATTTTGTCTTTCTGAATTAAATTGCAACGGATTTTATTTCTTCATAATACACATAAATAAAAAAAAAACCAAAACAAATCGGGTTTTTTCGGATTTTTTCATAATACTTTTTGATGTATCATGAAACGTAAACCTACCAGAGGTATGTATATCTAGGTTGTCATGTACTTACCTCAAATTAAGATCGTCACTTGTTTCGAGATTGCATGATTAATAAGCAACAGGTAACAATTCCTTATTAGTTACATAAATATTCAGCAGTGCCACTGTCCAGTGACACGCCCAAGTACGCAACTATGTTTGTAAATATGTATGTAGATAACTAGATAAATTATTTATTCAGTAGGTACCTACTTTCTGCTAATAAATATTTCATATCACATCCAACTAAAATTAACGAACAAATAAATGATTTTGTATTTTCAGATTCAAACAACTCTCACTAGATTATATACCTAACATAACATTAACATCCTATATAAAGTACAACCTAAACATCTCACTGCGTGGCACAGGCCTCCCTTTAATCAACCCTACGGGATGTGGAATATACTCTACCACGCTTAATTCTCTACGTATTGTTTGAGTGGAGGTGTTTATCTTTGACGATTCTCTTTTTGGTTTCTTTATAACAGGCGAGGAGTGAGTTTCTTATATACTGTATCTGCTTACCCATTTGGGGATACAGGCGTGATGCTGTGTATGACTTCCAATTACCCACAAAACTTAGAAAAAAGTAATAAGTACAGTGATTTGTAAAAACGTAGTAGTATGTTTTTTTTATTTGGATTTGTACACGACAACTTCTTCCAAAGGAAGTAGTTAGATAGGTCTACATCTTCTCTCATTTAGATGGTGAGATCAATGACCGACCTCATCAAACCTGGTGCCAGGATTCCGATTTTACCGTCATAGCCCCTGGCATCAGCCTGCAACGTCCCAACCACGGATTAGAATAAAGAGGATGGAAAGGTCCTAACGCGCATTTTGTATGTGAACCGCTGTCGCCGGTTCAACCCCGCTCTCTTTTACTACTACTCCTGCAAACAGATAACTACACTGCAATTTTATCATTACTTTTCGTAAGATAATGCAAACAAAAGTATTTTATTGATAAACAGCCGATCATACTAAGGGTTTAGCTTTCTTATGATAAGGAGGGATTTCCTTGCATGATAGTCGATATTTGATTTTTTGCCCTGCGGGGTACAAGACGACCTCTTAATATATTATCGCAGAGTTTCGTGAGTCGTAAAGTTTGCGGAGAAATGTAGTGCAAAGTTGAAGTATGAACTTGTTGCTCATACTTTTATAGCGCACGTTTTACACTCACTTGGCCCTTCCAACCTCTGGCTTCTATTCCGTGGTCGTAACCAAACCAGTGATCAAAACGATTTTTATGATCTGTAGGGACAACAATCAGTAACAAAAGGCTTCGATTTTTGGATATTCCTTTCCTTTAAATAAATACCTCGATTGACTGCGATTTCAGCGTTTTTGGGTTCCGAACCTCAAAAGGAAAAACGGAATCCTTATAGGACCATTTTATTTTCCGTCCGTCTGTCCATCTGCCTGTCAAGACCCTAATTCTCGGGAACGCGTGGAAGTATCAAGTTAAAATTAACATCTAATACGTATGTTTGCGGTCCCTTGCGGCTGTGTTCTTCTAAATTTAGGAAATATAAGGATGCGACCATTTTTAGCTTTATTTTCGTACATTTCGTAGGGGAATTAATACCCACGGAGTACTTCCCATAGACCTAAAAAAACCCGGAAATCGTTAATTTCCATCACGAAAAATTAAGTATAGGTATTTTGGGGATTACCTAGTTGTTCGCAGTTGGCAAACTAACCGCAACCTAAGTCAATGTATGGAGACAATATTTTTCAACGGCAAAGTCAACGGCAGTTTGTACGGAACCCTCATGGCGCGAATCGAACTCTCATTTGTCCAGCTTTTTTTGTAACAAAATTCATAGTTGTTGGCGTTGTATAAGTAGTTAATACGCAACAATAATCTGAAAAGGAAATCAAATAAAACCAAATCGACTTAATTTAATTCATGAAACACAAAATAAATAAGTAAAGTATTCTTTACTTTATTATGTAAGGTTTCAGTCGAACAAAGGAAATACAATTGTAATATAACTAAACTGTGAGAACGTCAAGGTAAATACTTCCTTTTCCATAAAGAAATCACCATGCCCCAGGTATTGCACAAAAATCGACCTTTCTATTGTGTGGAAGGTACACACTATGGCTACTAAACAACTCTGCGTCAATAAGTACTTGTATTTCCAAATCAAATGTATTTTTTTCTTTTTAAGGTTCCATATTCAAGGAGTTCTTAAGTTTCTTTCTTAAGTCTGTATTCATTGGCAACGCGAGGTTACGCTCAAATCTAACTTTTGATTGCATCGGTACTTACCTTTTTTTAGACGTGACTTATTGTAGACTTGCCATATGAGGAGCGCTAAGGGCTCTTATCCGGTACAAAATTTAAGACAACTGAGGGTGCCCATTTGGGCGCGAACCTCGGTTTAGAACGTCATCTGAGGGATCTAGTGGGTCGACAGCGATAAGCGCCGAATGAGGGGAAATCGTCGACCATGCCGGCGCGGTCGGTATCGGGGTCCTGCTGTGTTTGTCTCTATAGCTAGAGTAATCAGGTCGTCAGGATCGTATATAACGTCCTTTGGGCGGCGATACTTATCTGTACCGTCCTTAAAAGGGATTCGGAAGCTGCAGCTACCAGGGGATTTGGGTGGTGCGGAGCGAAATCGAATAAATTAAGGCTTTTTCATAAAAAAACCGCCTTTAAAAATAATAATTACAAAACAAACACGAAAAAGCGCATTATAAAAACACGCAGTAACTTAAAAGAAAAAATAATTTTACATTTATATAATACCATCAGAATAACATCAGATCACCGGAGCTACCTACTAATAATATAACTAACAGTCTAAATGTGCGTACAGTAAGTATTAAACTAAATGTCTTTTAACTCCTAACCATTAAGGAGTTGACCGTCCTTCATCAGCCCAGCCACATAAAAGATTATCTTGTTACGTACCTATAAAACTATAAAATACATCCACCAACGAACACCAAATCGCCACAGTCTACCCCATAGTTAATAAATAGTTAAATCCTAACTCCTGACTTTTGAGGGTCACGAGTCCATCATTAAAACAAACGCTGCGTAATTATGCACACGTTTGATATGGGCCTTGACAGTTAGACGTCTATTTAAGACTACGCCGAGATATTTGACTTGCTCCTCGCAAGGCTTGTCAAAAAAAGTATACCGCCGTAGACCGCTGCACTTTTCTCCGGGATTACCTCGATTCTCCATTTGCGAAACCAGTTACCCAAGGAATTGGCTGCGCGTTAGAGAATTCCGGTCATCATAACTCCACCACGGCATGAAGAAAAATTGGTGTGTCATCCGCGAATAATCCGCTAGTTCGGTATTAGGGACTTGGGAATGTCACTAACACAATGAAAATAGTAAATGGGAGAGGACGGAGTCTTGTGGGACTCCAGCGTGCATCTGTATCGGGTGCGGTGACGAGAGCGTCCCTTCCACGCTGTAGCGAAAGGTTCGATTTGAGACGGTCTGGCACTCCCAGAGAATAAAGCTTGTAGATCAAGCCGTTCTGCCAGACTTTATCGAACGCTATCGCCACATCGAAGAAGAGCGCTCCCGTAGCGACAGGTTTTTTTGTAGTCAATCTATTAAAGATGTGTTCAACAATACGGTGCACTTGTTGAACGCAGGAGTGTCTGGTTATAAAACCAAACTGCTCCAGTGGAATTAGACAATTAGATTCGGCGTAGTCCCGTAATCTAGCAAATATGTGCCGCTCATAAATCTTCCCCGTGGTATTGGGGAGGCTTATGGGACGGTAACTTGAAGGTTCGTTGTTAGGCTTCCCAGAATTTGGTATAAGTACAAATTACAATATTTTACTTTTTTTCCACTGCTGTGGAAAGAATAAAATGACCTGCGGAAGAGGAGGATCGGTAGGAGGTACAGAAACTCTACATAGAACTTTAGAGTTCATCGTCGAGAGGTGTCCTATGATCGATAGACTGCTGAGCGAGCATTGGGCTTCGAGACTGTCGGCAAGGCCTCCTCTAAAGTGGTTATTTCTACTGGGACACTCTCTAATTATAGAATTAGAAGACTGGAGGCCTCCGGCCACCTTCTCCCAGTCCAGTACTGTCTTATAGAGGATGGGTTATCAGGGTACTTACCTACCTTTAGTATTTTTAGTGGAAAATTATCGCAAATCCTATAATGATTGGTTCCTCATGAGTGAAAATCCCATAAAAAATCTTTAATTAAGTACTTATCTTTGATTTTGTGTCTGAAAAAAAAAGTACTTAATATAAAATTACTAGAATTAATGATTTCTATTATTAACTACTTACTAACAGAAGGCAGATAAAACAAACAGTTTTTATTTTAGACTTTCTTTCTTTCTTATTATTAGAATTTCTCACATACATTTGCGTTGTCAAGTTTCAAGAAAAAACTTTTAAAATTGCATGTTGACCGAGTTTTGTTTGCGGTGGTATGTGATTAGATTAACAGGGCGTAACGTTATTTTTTTCTGCGTAACGTTAAGTAGTAGCAAGGGCCAACAGTCAATAGAGCTGACGCGACATTTTTGTGCTCGATGTGGGTGGCCCACCGAAACTGACACGTCGCTTACGAGTACATTGCTTTACTTAAAATAAGATCAATATTTGAATCTTATATTTTTCCAGGGGTTTTGGTTCGCACCTTATAAGACAATGTCCTATCTAACCTGGTAGACTAATTATAAGGGCTAGTCAACTGTGACAGCTTTTATATCAATTTTAGTGGGACAGCGAGATAATGAATTATGCTGCAAGTGTAGAAAAAAGTACTTAAAGCTAATAAAAATGTAGTAAGAACACTGCCTTATTAGAAAATACTTCATCAATCATCCCAAAAATTCTTCGGCGTCGTACGTGCTTTCAAATTAGCAAAACAAAATTCGCCCCTCTCGGACCCTTCTCTGTTCTGTACTTAATACTTAAAATTTTGATTTAGAGTATTAGTAGTTTTCTTTGAATACTTATTATTAAATTTAGTTTAGTTTAATATTACCTAAAGCAGGTATTATTATGTAGAATTTGTACCTATTTATGTCAACAGTACATACTTTTGTTTTCAACAGTACATGGTGATAGGTACCTCTTTATAACAAAAAAAAAATGCTAGACTTAGGTACCCGAAAAAGATTACGTGGAAGCCAAAAAAAATACAAGAAAGAATTAGGCAAGTAGAGTAAACGTGACAGTGGTGCGAGTGGTCTCAATAATAGAATTTGTGATGTTGAAACTGAGTCGGAGGATGTTTGTGGGCACCGGGCTACCGGTGTTGGCGAGTGTGTGCCGACCACTCCACGCGCCACCCGGCTCGATGTTTGCCCAATACTTACCCGTCTGCAGCGCCCACTCATTGCGCAAAATCAAATGACATTTCTATGTACTCATTGGCTCATCTCATCCGACTATCCAAACCTCGAAATACGATTTTCACTGACGCAAAGCCTTGCCAACTTTCAAGGAAATGTACGGTGAACATCAGCATGAATGTACGAAATTGTTCTTTGAAGTAAATATTCCAATGAAGATTTTTATATGTTTACCAAACGTGTTTCCTTTTCATAGATTTAACAATCGAAAAGGAATCAGTTAGATAACAAAAGCCAATTTAGCACGTCGCTCTTATGGGATAAGGGGAAAATGCCACTGTAATCAAAATAATCTAAATGATTTTGTACGGCTTTCACAACAAAAAGAGCAAGGAACAACACGTTGCCTTAGTGTAAACTTTTTATTAAGGAATCCTTAGTAAGCCACTGATGGAAATTTCACAGTGGAGTTTTACCTAAGGGCAAATAAAAAGGGACGCTCGGTGAGGCGGCACCGCGAAAATTAATCTGAGTTAATTAAATTTGATTTATTTATGCTAGCCGAGCCGGAGAGGGCTGGTATAACAAAAACAAAAGCACAACAATACGGCTAATGAGGGTCACTTTTACGGCTTTTCCCGGATAACGGAGTTTTTCCGATTTTCGTAACTTACAGCTTGAACAATTAATTAAAGTTATTCTTCCGTAGACAACCGTTTATATAATTTTATGTTAAAACGTTTTTACTAGATTATTTTGTGCGACACTGATTTCTTTACGAATTTAGTTGACTGGCAAACGAAGTTAAAAGAGGAATCTTAAATGAGTTTCGAGTGAGATTTTTCGGAGCGGTGTTTGCACGTGAGAGCGTGTTTTTCGAGGCAATACGTTATTCCGTTGTTGCCCCTGCTATTTGCACAGCGGCAATTGGAAATTGCATTATTAAAACGCTTTTGTTTAGGCATCACAACACTTGCCAAAATCGAGTTCCCGGTAACCATGTGTGTTTTGTTTCTGAATTTGATTCAAATGCAGTAATAGCTTATTTCTGCGGTGAAAGGTACTTCATGTTTGGTTGTTTAAAAAATCCGGACCAACTATTGCGATTTCGTTGAACTGTTCAGAAATATGATGTAGATTCAGTGATCTAGGTTATACTTCAGGCATCAGTATGCCTATCATAAGGCATTCTTAAACCACGGATAGCGTGATCAGCGGGTAAATAAATATAAAGCTCAGTAATAAGCTTCTTTACCGTTAAAAACTTACGAGAAAATTTGATTTCGAAACTTCGGTAAATCTTAATATTTTACAATTAATAATGAAGAATTGAAGGGTGTATTAATAAAGTTGGTGAAATTAGATGCGATCAGGAAATTCGTTTTATCAAGGAAACTCGTTTGATTTATGTTATTAAAATTCGATGAAGAAGCTTTTGTACTGATTCATGTAATTATTGAGCAGGAGTTGTTTCATTTTATATTATTTTTAGAAATGGTTACAGTTTCAATTAATTTGTGTACTTATGTACAGGTAAAGTAATTAAATACTTACTTATTTTATATCAAAAAGTTTCTTACCTATCTGTGTTACAGCGACAGTTTAAACCAATTACCTCTATAAGTTCAAAGGTCTATTTTCTATAGGATGAGAACGTTTAATAAAACGATCAATTGTCCTTTGAGCAATGATTAAATTAATGTTTTACGGATGTGAAGAAATCACCATGTCAGGGGCCTTTGATGGTTCAATACTAACTCTGACACCAGGTTTGATGAGGTTGGTACTCCACTTCACAACAAGAGAAGAGAAGAATATTATAAGGTCAGAAACTACTCGAGGGTGATTTTCTCCTTATATGAGCGTAAGGTGAAAAAATTGTTTCGCTACAGTCACTATGGGTAAGGTAACAAAATTGATTGTCATTGCCATTCTATTATAGTATAGTTCTTGTAGTAACGAAACGGGTAAGCCTCATGTTTTGCCTAACGCGTAGAGTTTGTGAACTTAGGGTTTGTATAGTTAGGGCATGTGGACTAGGAGCTTGGCTCTTCACGAGATGAGGGGGGTTAAAAAGGCCACGTCGAAGCAATTCATCTAAGAAAGCAATATTGCTATTTGGCAGTTGCTTGCACTGCGCACTTACTTTTATATGCGCAAATGTCAAATTGTAATATTGCTTTCTTAGATGAATTGTTTCGATGTGGCCATTTTAACCCCCCTGGGGATTCATCTAAAAAAGCAATATTGCTATTTGATAGTTGTTTGCATTGCGCACTTACTTTTATATGCGCAAATGTCCAATTGCAATATTGATTTTTTAGATGAATTGCTTCGATGTGGCCCTTTTAATTGCGATCCATATGATCCCGTCTTGGCAACATTTTACATGTATTTTTTTTCTTATCTTTATCTTTATTTATCTAAATATCGTAGTTGAGTTTCACTGATTCTATAATAAAAAAAATGTCGATCAATAGATTTTTTATATCATCATCATCAGCCCATTAACGTCCCCACTGCTGGGGCACGGGCCTTCCCTATGGATGTACTTATAGGGAGATCGGGCTTTAAACCATCACGCGGGCCCAGTGCGGATTTTTTATATATTTTAAATTTATTAATTATTAGACAACTTAAAAGAGTTATAAACTACACACTAAACATACAAACTTTCAATTATCATAATATGATCTTTACCAAATTACTTAAGTTACTTACTTTTTAACTTAATCGCACTAAATAATCAAATTTGCCACCTTTCTTCGTTATTTACTTACCCTGTTGAAATGTGTATAAGTAGGTAAATATATCGCTCAATACGTTCTACATAGGTAGCTAAGTACATCGTCAAGGCCCAACTTCTCAATTTACGAAGATAACCCCTTGTCGCAGTCAATTAAGTAGAATGTTCTTAATGAATGCGTTCCGAAAAAGTGGGTTTGTGCTAATATTATAGTTGAGGAGCAGAGAGAGCAAACGTAGCGAGGACCGCGGGCGCTGCAGGCCCCATTGTTGGAGACGCTCAACTCTTTACACAATCCATTATTAAACAGATGGGTAATCGCGACTTGCTTTCAACAGTTCCAACGAAATGGAGAAATAAGTCTTGGAGGGTTACTCCCGTTTTCACACTTTATTACGCGTACCTGTGGTTACATTTCCTCTCTTCTGATTTTCACTGAAAATAAAAGACACATGTTGTACAAGTACCTCCAGCATCTAACAGTTTATCACTCAAAACATCGTTGAAGGAATTACATTCTTAGATATGGTTGCCATTTGAATTATTGTGTAGTACTTACCTATCTTTGGGAACATACAATCAAAAGGCTGTAGGAAATGATTAAGTATGATGTAATTCATAGTCAAAAACTGAAAGCTTCGTAATAAAAATCGTTATCTTTGTCTCTTTATTTTAATAGGACAATTAGCTAGCAAAAGTACCTGCATAATATAATGTCAACGAGTATACTATTTTGTCGGTGAAAAGTTATGTTACCACACGAAATAAATACCTAATGCATATATCTAAAATGATAATGGTATGAGCGGGAGCACCCCGGCCGCGCCCCGGGGCCACATCTCCATGTCAATGTTATTGCGAGGACTGTCTGATTATCTGGATAGCTTACATCCATCCCGCTCTCTCCGTTTGACATCCATAATTAAATGATAATAACAGACAGCCACCGCCAAGCATCACTGGATTTTGGATTTGATACAAAAGAGCTCGCGGCGTTATTGCCTTTTATATTCTTATGCGTAAAAAAGAAAATTGTGAACAAGATTTTGTTTGTCTTTGTGAAGCTTAGAATTATTTGTGGGCTATTGAATTTTGCGGCTGGCGTTTGGGTTGGTACCATAAATTGAATGTGCTCTAAATGCCCGCCCAAGTAGTTAATCTGAGGCAAACCTACAATAAAACACGTAAAAAAACTGTACCAAACCAAATATAAAGAGTCCTCAAACTCGTGTTCAGCACTAAAATTAAAACATGAACACACGCCAAAAACTTTCAGGTGAACCCACCCATTGCGTAATACTGTGATATGAAATTGTATTAAAATATTACGATATATATTTTACCACTAGGTCTGTTATTATGAGCGGATCATCAAAATATTCATAGTAAATGCGATCGCTATGTAAGCCAGGTTTGTATGTAGGTGCTGTGTACAGACGCGCTTTAATTAACAGACGGCATCTGATTGTTCAAAAGAGCACTTCCACGTGGCTGCTTCGTGATAATTGAGCTGCAGGCACGGACTGCTACGCTGGAAAGCTGGACTTTACTGATGTCGGTATACAAGGCGAATATTTCTCACTCGTGATTTAATAAACATTATATTTTACATGACATTCATAATATTTCCTGTAAGTATGTTATGAAAATTATATTTACCGCCTACGATGTGTCCCGGAAAACTCTTCCAATAAGTAAATCAAACCTAGTGTGAAACGAACTGAAACATTTTGATGATTATTCATATGGGAATTCTGCAAATATTCTTTCAGCGAGTGGTGGCGTGCGTGCTAGAAAAGTACAATGACAAAGTACGTCCCCAGACTGCGATGAACAAGAAAAAGTGGGCGTGTCGCCCCGCCCAGCCGTCGCTTCCTTGTCATCCTGCAGCCTCCCCCGGCTCGCTTATCTCGTAATAGGCAGCTATAATAAAACAGATATACTCTGAATGTGTTACTAAGTAATAAAGCGGCGCCATTTTGTCTTTTGCTTCCGCGTTGGAGGCAATAACGCTTATATGAGCTGAGCAGCGATCCGGCATCAAGTGATCAAAGAGTTCCACCCGTTTCATTTTACGGTTGTTGCACCTCTTTGATTGTCAAACGAAACGTATCTAACAATTCTTTCATGTACTTATTTATCATTGATAGAAATATGTATTCGCTTTTTATGAGGGATATAGATACTTATCATGAAAAAGATCTTCAGCTGGTATGTAGGTAGGTATATAGGGGATCAAAGCAGGACCTGCTAAGGTTTGCAATTGATGTGTCCCACACAGTAGAAAAATTGATAACGCAACGAATTTCTGCGAGATATTTGTTATAATATTTAAAAAATAATTATGTTACGTACGTCTAGGAAGTAGCACAGATTTATCACCATTAGAAGCAGTGGGATTTTAAATTAAATACTTATTCAGTTGTGTAGAGCTATGATATTATCGTAGATATGCTTACTTTCCTTAATGGATGCACTTGTTAGCCGGCACTCAGAAGAGTTTATTTTTCTAAAATTGCTTATTATTGTAAACCGCACATCCCAGCCCGACCGCGCCGAGTATCACTCTATTATTTATAGACGCGTTCGATACGCAATACAAATTATTGTTTTCAAAGTATAACGTTTAGGGGAGCGCGTTGTTTGCAAAACGACCCTCGGGACCCCCTCGCGTCCCTTAGCTCAACGAATTTGACGCTTATCAATGTAGCTTTACGTGTTATTTTAAAAGGAAATCGCTGCGATAAAATGCTTTTTCGATTTGCGACCAAATCGAGGTACTATTCAAGCAATCTTTTGACAATTGAATTTCGATTCGGTTGCCACATTGTGCGTAGATAGGACTTTATGACAGCATAGAGGCGGACACGGGTGTTTGCGTGCGGTAATTGATACGAAGTGACAGATACGAGGGAACACTTTTCCAGCCTCCGGCCGTCGAGAGGAGTAATGTTTTGACATTAACCGAAAAGAGATGGGTGTGATTTGAAGTGCCCTTTGTGGAATTATACTCGCGGATGGCGTCTTTAATATTGACTAATGCATTTCGCAGTTAATGTATGGGGAGAGGGAACGCGACGGCCGACAGGTGTGACGGCTTTGTCGGGCTTAGCAGCGGGATTTTAAATTAAAGCTATCTGTGATATAGGTGAACTTTATTAATAAAAATAAAGACTACCAAGTTAAGGAGCTTTCGTAAGATTTTAGACAAATTCATTGGCAAAAAAGCATTAGCCATTTTTGAAGTAAGTATCTACTTACGTTGTTTAGGCGACTTAAATGTTTTTTAACGATTCCTAATATTAACCAAGTTTAACATCATGTAAGTATAGGTCCGTTAAAATAATTGTTAATATTCCTTGAGTATAACCCATCCATTTCGTGTTAGGGATAGTTTAAAATAACAGCTCCAAACCGTATGTTCCTTTAATTAACTGGGCAAAATGTTTTGGCGCAAAAATATCAGCGAATGCAAATTAAATCGACATTAAAGTATCAAGGGCGGATCAGGCGGTCCATTAATAAATCACTTCGCTAAAACCGTAATTGTAATCTCAAACAAGGCGGAGGGGCTGTGTTTGGTGTAACAACATTATTACAATAAGTTCGGGCTCGGTTCACCGCCGCCCGCGCCTCCACGCGCCACCCGCGCGTTCACACGGTACTCACTCATATTGTCGGGGTACGACTATACAAGAAAATCTGCTACAATTAGGTACTGGATTTCCTCTACAATAATCGACTTGATTTCGGTGGAATGATATAGTTTTTCAGTTCCTCTCACTATAAGCCGCGTCGGGTAAGCAAACAAGATCAAGCTGTTGGGTTTTTGCCAACCTATCATACCAAACATAATCATCAATATCAGAATAATAATGGGTGGAAGATGTAGGTAATGTCTGGGTTTTATTAACATGGGACATCATTTATACCCAAAAACAAATATAAAAGATGCATCATCATAATCAGCCCATTAACGTCCCCACTGCTGGAGCACGGGCCTTCCCTATGGATGGATAGTGAGATCGGGTCTTAAACCATCACGCGGGCCCAGTGCGGATTGACGGTTATTAATGACTGCTAATGCAACCGGGACCAACGACTTAACGTGCCTTCCGAAGCACGGAGGAGCTCGAGATGAAAACTTTTTTTGTGGTCACCCATCCTATGACCGGCCTTTGCGAAAGTTGCTTAACTTCAACAATCGCAGACCGAGCGCGTAAACCACTGCGCCTCCGAGCTCCTCTCCTCTCCAAAAGATGCATAATATGTCTGTTATTCATGAAATTAAAAGGTTTTAACGAAGGACAATTTTAACAGCACCATCTATAATGTTTTTGAAGAACGTATCCTGGAAAGTGCCTCATTAGCAGTGCTTGATATTGCTGCTATTCTTAATTGTATAAAAATAACCTTATACTTAATACGGTAAAAAGTCTTACTGGATGTTTATATAGTATATAGGTAGTAAAATATACATATGTCGAATAAAAGGCATCAGTGCGGGGACAGGCGCCAGGTTAGGTGTCGAGGCGTGGTGCGCCGCCGGCGGCTCCGCCCCGTCATCTGTTGTCTTCCCACATCTCACGTTACACCGCAAATGATGAATAAACACAAACATCGCGCCACACTAACAGAGTAATAGGTTTAAAAGAGGTGTCTCGTCCACTGAATATCTACTTGAAATTGAATTAGGTACCTACTGTCTATTTTAGGGACCGGTTTTGGCATAGATAAATCAAGATTTTGAAAGAAGTCTAATTATATAGTTTCGTTTACTGTTATTAGTGTAATCTAATTCTATATCATGATAATAGCTTTACTCTCCGAATTATGGAAATCTATTCTTGTTAAGTAGGTACCTATTAATTAATATTGTTCACTTTATTTTTGTAGACGGTGAATAAGCCACCGACACCAACCAACAACCGACAGAGGGATATTGTCCTCTAACATGATGGACTAATGTTATGGGCGATAGGCTGATCCCTTATCACTATAAGGTTTATCACATCCAGCTTACGACATCGTATCAACAGTGGCTGCAAGTTGTCTTTGATTACTTGTGGCTCTGCCCACCCCATTAGGGATTACGGGCGTGAGTTTATGTATGTATGTATGTGAATAAGCTACATTGTAACGTAGGTAATATTACATACATAACTTACTTATAATAACAAAAGCTTTTCTACTTTTACAACGGAATGTATCTAGTAGGTAGGTAGGTGATGGCGTATGTAGGTAGGTACCTACTGATAATACCGACTTTTTCGTTAGAGAATCGCGAATTTCTTGTGTTTTATCGGTTCATAATTGGATAAGATCATTTCAGCAGTCAGCCAGGCTGATGGGGTTGGTCATCCACCTCTCAACCCACACGATAACAAGAAGAACCAGTCAGCTAAAGCGTTAGCGTTACTATATCTTTCCAACGTGAAATCACATTAACATATTCTTACCGTTAATTTTACAGTAGCTACGCAGGTACATTAATTTAAACATTACTAGCACCTTATAACACGATAGAGCTTAATTTAATATACTTACTATTCAACTACTACCTAAACTAAACCTAAACCAAGTTATAACTTATAATACAAATTTACAATACGGTTTAGCTTTTCAATAAAACCCTGTTTGTCTTCAGCAGACTGGTTCTGAAATTATGTATGCATGATTCTCGGGCGCTGCATGCGGGGTACAATAGAATTTGGGAATTCTCCACGCTCGGCTTTAAAACAATAGGGAATATTGCACGCCCACTGAAGCTTTCATGTGCAGCTGAAACTTTCCGACGGCACACGAGCGCTGCCGCTTAGTTCAGTAATCTACATGATATATATACTAACACTCACTAATGTCAATGAAATATAATCAAACAAGTCAAAGAAACGTAATATATTCTGGCTATTGAACGGTCGTTATTTCATTTGTGTGAGGACAAATAATGGGGTTTATTGGAATGAACTTATCAGTGAACAACGAAAACAGCAAAGGAGTTAAACCAAACACAATCAGCGGAATACAAAGGCAGGGCTAATCTCATTGCGGGCGACGGCGGCGGCGCTGGTGTAAGGAGCCGGAGCCCCCTTGTCTGGCGGTGGCAGCGCCCATATTTGCCGCTCGAGTGGCGTCGAATGAGCGAACGAGTGCGAAAACCCCGTCACTCATTCCCCGAAAGTTAATGGGTCTTTTGTCGGGCTACCGACCGTCTCTTGTAATGCAATTAACTCCGACAATGGTGGTATCGTTAACGAATTAATTTTAAAGCTTTATGCGACTCGGAATATTTGAACGTTTTTATGGTAGCACGGCTTCAATAAGTTACGAGTAGGTACGAACTAAATTGGTGTGTATTGTAATAGTGGAAATTGAAACCTAGTTTTCTTAGCTGACATGGGTTACTAAGTGTGACAAGTAGGTTTAGTTAATTATCATTATACTTACCTAATTATTTGTTTAGTACATACTGCAAGGCACCAGAAAATAGTTTACCTAAATAATTAGCAATAAAAAAAAACAAAAAGAGCATGAATAAATAAATAAGCATTAATCAATTATTATTATTATTACTTACCTAAGTAATGAAAAAGGAGGCGATTACTCCACCGACAAGAGCGCAGCTTTTAAATAAAGAGAGAAATAATTAGCAAAGCAATAAGTAACGTGATTAACAAAATTTTACTCAAAAAAAATATATTTATTTTTCAAAATTGGCTTACAAAGTTAACGCTTTTTGAACGTCAAAAAATTAAATGACATATGTAACTAGCTGTTAAACTACTACCACATCGGAATCTGTAACGCTGAGGGAAAGGCATGGCCAGAAAACCTCCCAACACAGGGCCCTAGTCCTACTTCTTCTTCTTATCGTGTGGGTTGTGAGGTGGAATACTAGCCTCATCAACCCTGGTGTCAGGGTTACTATTGAGCCGCCAAAGGCCCCTGACATGGCTCATGTAACGACTACTTACTTACATCAGTAAGTAGTAACCGGGACCAACGGCTTAACGTGCCTTCCGAAACACGGATCATCTTACTTTCGGACAATCAGGTGATCAGCTTGTAATGTCCTAACCAAACTAGGGATCACAAAGTGAATTTTGTGGTATATGTCCCCACCGGGATTCGAACCCGGGGCCTCCGGATCGTGAGTCCAACGCTCAACCACTGGACCACAGAGGCCGTCCTACTGTTTCATGTTTTCCTCAGAAAATGTTATATGTTATGTTTCTATTAAAGACACAAATACTTACAGTCAAAAATAAGATGAAAGCTTTTGAAAGAACTTCTCTTTCTATATGAAGAAAGTCAGTAGTATCTAAAATCATACACTTGACTGAGTGTGTGTGAATGAATGTGTAGTAGAGCGGCGGGCGGCTTGTTGTGACGGCGAGGTGGTACAATGGTGACCACCCGCAGTCTCCGCTGCTCGCGCCCACTCACCCGCACTCGCAACACCCAGCTACCAGAAACTACAACATTCAATGCTTTCACACAACACTACATCACAATTCAATCTCCATTTTTTCCATCCACCGCCACCATTGGTTCAGTAGCTCGGTCATTGTCGAAATTGGGTCGTTTCAATTGTCCGCGAATAACACGCCGCATTATAACATTGCCGATGCGGATTGATAGCTGGAATTGTACGAATTTTTGAATAAGTACGTCAATATTTTAGAATCTTTTGAGGTGAGATTTTTCACATGAATGATCGCATTGGTTTTGTAAACGTTAAAATTTAAATATGTTTTCATTGAAGCATCTATTTAAATGTTGATGGTTATGTTACGGAGCTTAGTGCATTCATACGTCAATATTAAACATTATTCCCTCATTACGTTCAATATCATCTCGTGTATTTAGTGCCATAACTAATAATTGTACTTATTATAGTAATAATATAGTCACTAGTGTACATAATATTAAGCTTTTGCCAACAATAAGGAGTTTATTATATTTAAATTTATCTTAAATGTTGCATTTTGTCCTCAGGTGTGGTTCAAAAACCGGCGCGCAAAGTGGCGCAAGCAAAGGCGTGAGGAACAGGAGCGCCTGCGCAAGTTGCAGGAGGAGCGCGCATGCGGGCGCGCGCCGCTACTGCCGCGCTCGCCGCCGGCGCACACACCGCCTGCGCAGGCGCACCACGCGCCTCCGCCCGCGCCGTCGACGCCGCGCACATACACCGACGACTCCGATTCCGACCTCGAGGTCGCTTGAACACCTAGATCTAAATCATAGTGAAGCGCAAAGAACTAAAATGATTAACTGATGAACTAGCTGTTCAAAGTGGAAGTGATCATGCATTCAAAACATTTTTGTAATTCGCTAACGCCGATAACTACAATTATGAAAACTAGGCTTTCTGAACTGAATGGCGAATAGTGAATAATAAATGCAAAGAATTGGTATAACTAACTTAGTGCGTCTAAAGTGGCGTGTTGAAAATGTTCGAAATAAAAACATTACGGATATAAACGATATAATAAAATGATTATCTTCAACTCTAATACGACAACATACAAGTGAATATAGATTAAAACGGAATATATAGTAGATAAATAAAATATACTATTGCAGGTTCAGCAGTCAAAACTATTGTATAAATCACTGATAATTTAATTACTTAATACAATACATATAATAAATTAAATTAATTAATAATTTATCGTGTACTTATCAGCTAAGAATGTATCTATACAAATGTATCTAGATATTTAGTAATAGATATAATATTAAGTAGTTGATACTTAGCAATCTGCATTATAGTTAACATAAAAACCTTTACGATCTTCTAATACCTATTATAATCATGATGTCATTCATTACACTAACTTAAACCTTCTTGTTTAATATATTATAGGTACCTAATCCTGTCGCTGTGTACTTTTACATTATTAACATTTCAGATCTTATGTTTCTTGTATTTTATTTTTTGTACCTTATATTATTCTGTTTATATCAAATTTATATTGCAGCAGTCTGGAACAAACATAGTTTACTGGCTTATTATGCACAACAATTTAAATAGATATAAATAAATACTATTTGTATTCGACATCAGGGAAATACATAATAATGGTTCAATAATCAAGAATTTCATTTTTATCATTTATTAATTAAATAAAATAATAATATGCTTATATTTTTTTTATACTCATTTGCACCGCGTTGAACTTTAATTACCTACCTAACTAAAAATATGTTCATTAATACATTTGTAAGTAAAAGACATCAACGATATAAAACGAATTTTATTGTAATATAATATAAAAACGAGTGGCGTAGGGCAATTAATGTTAGGAGCGACAATTATTATTAAAATAACAGACATAATAATAATAAATAATAATAAAGTAGACGGTAAAAAATTGTCGTTGTCGTGCGTTATTAATTTTATTGGTCTAACACCGTACCTACCTAAATAAATAATATGTATATTGGATTACTAGTACGTACCTAAGTTACTTATCCATTGGACATCACTTGTTTTTTTTGCTTTAATTATTTAAAATAGTACTACTTTAATGACACCCAAAACAGGTAATAAGATATCAATTTGATTTGCATATCAAAGGTACACGCGTAAACTCGAACAAGGATGTTCTCACAGATCGATTACCATTGAATCACCAAAACATATCGCGCCTTTCTGCGCGGCATACTAATGTGGAGGGAAAACCATCATAATACTTGAAGCTATGTGACACCATGTGCGTCCTTGCACATGCCACTCTCGTGGTGTCACTTGACATCTCATACTGTCCGATCAATAATAGAAGATGACCGTTAGTACGTGTGCGCGGGATGACCTCGTAAATTGACACCTTATAGAATTATAAATCGTTATATGCACATGAATTATCTATGCATGGATTATTACAAAGACAGAACATTGAATACATACCTAAACGGCCCCTGTGATCAACAGAAATGAATTTAAAAATGATTGTAACTAATTTGTAACAATTCCAGGTCTGGAATTCAGACCCTGATTCTTGCTGTAGGACACCTAGGTGGTGGCAGCATGTCATAGACAAGCGCCATCTTTAAATTTAAAAAAAATATGGAAGCAAAATGGAGTAACGATGAACGACGCTTTTTTATTTTCCCGCTCCTTATATTCATTACATTCAACAAAATTATACCAATTCTAAGTATATTCTAATTTCTTCATGTAGAGCACTGGGCTCAAGATCCGGAGGCCTAAAGAAATAACTTTGTGATCCATAGTTTAGTTGGGATATTGCAGGCTGATCATCCGATTGTTTGAAAGTAAGACGACCCATTCTTCGGGTGCACGTTAAGCAGTCGGTTACTATTTACTTAAGTGTGTAGTCGTTATGTCAGGGGCCTTTAGCGGCCCAATAGTTCCCTGAAACCAGGGGTAATGAAGTGAAGATAGAATACTTACCTAAGTATTACATATATACAGTGAAATAACTATACTTTAGAAACGGATGTATTTTATCAACTTCTAACTGTAACTATTGGCAGTACCTAATAATCACTCTTTTTCTATGTGGTGTAGGATCTTCATTTAGGTATGAATTCTCTTAAGCTTTAGGGTTTTTTTTACAGCAATTGGTGAAAAATATGAATATGTAGTAAAATACATCCTGTGCCTTTTTTGAATTACTTATTATTATAGACTAAGTCATCCTTATCTCCCTAGCGGTATCCCGTTTTCACGGGGTTCGCTTCTCTAACCTAAAGATTTGACAGGTCCGGATTATAGACCATTTGTAACTAACTGGACTATAGTAAATTTAACAGCTCATATACATACATTCATATATAAACACACGCTTATTTCTCACCAGGGTAAGCAGAGACTATGGAATTTAATTTGCTTCGGTCCTGACCCTGACACAGTTTATATAGGTAAGTATATATCTAATGTGTCTGATTTTACTTTGCTTTTGGTACGTAAGTACATTATTTATTTAGAAATTATAACTTATATAGGTACCGTTATTTCAGGACAAAATGAAACTTTCTTGAAATCACCACGTAACATAAGTTCACGACTATATCTCAATTTTGGTAGAAGTACATCCATCGCAAGATGAACTCAGTACCCACAACTCATCATATAAGTAAAAAAACGAATTCATATAAGAATAATTTTATTTATCAACGCTTTATATATTATAATAAGTAACTACTTCAGTATCACGATATGCGGAACACATTTACAAGACATCTGTTGTGTTAATACTAAACAGTATTAACTTATTAAATCACAATATGCATTACGTAACTTCTCCTCCATCCTTTAACCTACGATAAAATACAATACAATAATAATATGCTTAAACGTATCCAATTAAGACCGCTATTTGGGAATTGGGTAGATGACTGGGTCTAAGATACAATTTAATTTAAGCCAGTGTAAAATAACCATAATATACCTCATTTTTTCTATTCGATTTACTATGAACTTTCTGACTATGTTTGTCGATGACGTCCTACTTTCGTAAAGAGAAATAGTATCTCATGTGACTAGCTGGTCATCTCGTCATCTACCCTATTGACGGTGGGGTTACAAGGGCTAGTAGTAGTAAGGGTAGGCGTATGCGTAGGCGTAGGGGTAGGAGTAGGCGTAAGGGGAGCTGTATGAAGCGACGTATGCGGGGGCCGCGTAGTACCCGTACGTGTCGACCAGCACCTGCGGCTTGGCCAGCGCGCCGCCCAGCACGGCCAGCGCGATGGTCATCATCAACACCTGGCAAGAAAACACTTTAAGAATGACATCATAATTTTAAACAAAGCATTTGTCGGCAATCGGTGTGAATTGTAATTTACGACAGACTAAACCTACGATATTTTTCCGTTAACTATGTACAAAAGTAGGTATGATTAGTAGGGAATTTCTTGTATGGGATGTATGGGTTAAAATAAGCACAGCACAGTTTATGTACAAAACAGAAAAACACTGTACTTAGGTAAAAATTAAATAGAAAAATAACATTTACTTACTTAATTCGTGTCAAAATTCGTCGTGTCGGAATTCAGAGTTTATGATATGGTTACGTACCTACATACTACAAATAATAAGGTAAGAAAGTTTAATTTCTGAATTGAAAATAGATTATTTTGTACTATTGCTTATTCAAGTCTAAATATTGCTAAGAAAACTCTAAAGAAAGATAAATAAAGTAACATAAAAACGTAACCCTACTTAGTAACGTGTGTAACGTGTAAATGGAAAAGATGACGGGCTGACCTACCGATGGCGCTTTACAAACACAAAATACCTATTCAAAAATTTCAAATTCACTTACCAATTTGTACATGTTGGATATGTTTTGTTTTGTTTACAACAAGGAAGCACCAAGTCCTGATCTAGGAGTCACTAGATGGGATTGCTGCCGACAGCTGCGACAATGTGCCCGACAGTGCTCCACTCATCCTTTTATACAGGGCCTGACATCCCGTCCGTGATCGGAAAAACTAATGTCCACACTCAATGATACACACACAATGTCGCATTAAACGTTAATAGCACGTCATTTCCATATCGGACCCGGATTACAATCATAACAATGGGACGCTCGAAGATTCGACGCAGATTAATCGCCACAAAAACGACGTCCCTAGTTTTATTGTAACATATTGAAACGTGGTTTTGTTGTTACTATACGCGTGCAGGTTGTGTCTTATTAGATGCGTAAATTCCAATTAGCTAATAGCTTCATACACGATACCTCTTAGGTAAGCATAGTACTTACCGTGTTATACCATTTCGTGTCTTCTGTTATAACGAATGTACTTAGAACTCGTTCAGATGTTTCATACCCGTCTATCCGAGCATATGTATCGCAAATACCGACCGAGGCACTCGTTTGTGTCCTTATTAACCCGCTTACTGCATTATTATATTACAATATATGGGCCGTTGGCTGCCTGTAACATCAAATGGATTATCATTTCCATTTTAGGACTTCGTGTAGGATCTTAGAACTGCAACTGCAATGTGACGCAAATGTCCTTGATTTGATAGGCTCTCAAAGATAAAGAAGAGAATTATTTCTGCGCGCGGTTTACTAATTAATTCAACGAACAAACCTATAGATGACTTGTCTCTCCACCCCGCTCGGATTGCTGGCGGGACATTATTATGTAGGTACTTAGTTACTTACGTAGGTATTATCTTGAAGTGTTTTTCGTAAGTTTAGATATAATTACCTATTATTCTATTTAATAAAAAAGTGCTCGTTGATGTTTTTTATCTCTCTCTCTTTTTATTTAAGAGCTGCGCTCTTTTCGGTGGAGTAATCGCCATTACTCCATAGATAGGGCGTGTAGAACGGTGGTTGCCCCAATCGCCTTCCGTTCAGCAGTACACCGACCAATTTCGCAATCGGTTATGTTCTAGCTAGAGCCCTACTAGAATCCATTTCCTCGGCCTCCAACCAGTACTGATACCGCTGCTGCCCGGCATCAGGGATGCGCTTTTGAAGTAGCGGCGCCTACTCGCTACGTCACAAGACCGTCATAGAACCCAAGTAGCATTTTATAGGTTAGCCCGTCCCAATGAGCTACCCATTACGTTCTGCTAATCATGTCGCTGTTTGGTCGGGGACTGCTTATTTTTATATTCGCAGCTAACCATCATATCTGATGGCCGTTCCACAATCCGCCACCTGTGGACCCTGTAGATGGCCTACAGGTCAGCCTACTACAATGTACAAGAATAATTATATTTTTGTTTTTAAGCCTATTGTGTCCCACTGCTGGGCAAGGGCCTTCTCCCTAATTGTGCATCCCTTTCTGTTCTGAGCAATCTCCTTTCAAAACGTTCCGGTAAAGGTACCTACTTCTGTCTCCCGGAGGTGTCTATCCCGTTGATCCCGTGACTGCTTTAGCTCACCTATTGGTTGGATATTCTGAACAAGTACTTACTCTTTTTAGTCTGTTCTATTACTTAGTAGACCTTACTCAGATACTATTCAACAGTGATTGTTTTATTGTTATATTACGAAATACAACTTAATGCAATCGCTAACGACAAGCAACTGCTTTAACAACACAATAAATATTACTCCGAAAAGTGAATTAAGATAATTAAACTGTTAGCCAAAACACTTTTTTAATTAGGGTCCCGACTTTTCGTTTTATATTTATTTGGGTGAAACCCTATGAGGGTGGGTAATTACTCCAATACAATTGTAGCGCTTCGCAATCGCGGCCGAGGGGTTACAATTTAGTAGCTACTTGCTTATTTAGACGGCATTCGTGGCATGTACCTACGACTTTGTGAATCGCTCGCGCTCGAGAGAAACCTTACTGTTAATCGCTTTTTCTTGAACGTTACCATGTATATTTTTCTGGATCTACATAATAATATTATAAAGAATACCTTCGAGTATTAATACTTATCTAGTTTTATTTTATCTAAGTAAGTACTCGTAATGTATGTAGGTATACGTATCTACCTATTTTATTATTAATATCGCATTGTAATATTCGAAAATACAGTCAGTAAGTATGAATGGAATTGACATGTGTTCTGATCAAAGTTTGAATATGAGAAAGTTCTTGCTGTGTTACACGCATATAGTCTATTCTAAGTGAAAGATATTTTATGGAGTGCGTTCTGCTGCTTATCATTCCGGGCTTAAAAGGGCTACCCCTTTAGTCCAAATACGTCATCAAGGGCGGATCCAGGGGAGGCGTCACGGGGTCATGACCCCCCCCTCGGGCGACAGGTTGGGTCATGGGTGGCGACTGCAATTTTACCTAATTCCCTTCGGAGATAGGCTGTCTGTCTGCTACCTGGTGGCCTCCCCTGACACAAAAGCTGGATCCGCTCCTGTACATCATCCATCGTAGTAGCTACAAACAACCCGAAGCTACTAGCTTGTGTTCATGTATACATATATCTATCACTGATGAATCACTGAAACTACAAAATCTGGGAGTCTCAAATTTTGCATGCGAGTTCCTTTTAGAACATAGATGCTCACTAAGATGGGATTTTGGGAAATACATCCAGAGGGTTAAAAATCCTTTGAAAGTTTGAATGAAACTTTGTTACTTTCATGACGCGGACCAAGTCGCGGGTGGAAAACTGGGGTACATATATGGCACCCATCCACTTTTTTGATTTTGTATTTTTTTCATGATTATTTTTCTCCGCCGACAAGATGCTGATAAAATGGAAAGTTACTAAAGAAAACAAAACTCGTTTAGTGAACTTAAAACTAACTTTATTGATTTTCATTCATCGTCTACTTTCTGTCGCATATTGCGCTTTGCATTGCCGATCTTCCGTCGCTTGAACTCGACGGGGCCTTCGCCGAGCGACTCGACCCTCTTCTCCCCAAACTTCACTACTTCGGGTGTCACCTCCACTGGAGGCGGAGCCACTTCCTTAACCTTTGGTAGCTGCAAATCTACCTGTTCCACCGGCCTGGAATTGTAATAAATGGCAATCTATTATAATAGGTAGGTATATTTCTGACGAATTTTGAATAATCGGCAACCGGTATATTATACGGTATAATATTTTTTCGAACCCTTTTAAATAAAAAATAGGAAATCCTATTCCTGTTTTAATGGGATAGTTTTCGAATTGTAAAGATGAAATGAAATAGTTTATTCGTCCTTAAGTTATTAAATTCTTATATCAAAATACGTACTCGTTAACTACAGGCGTCCACGCTCCATAGGGTTTAGCGGCGCGCGGAGCCGGCCCGTAGCTCACCGAGCTTGCCTCACTGCGGACAGGCGCTGGGTCCTTCTTCACCGACAATTCTTTCATCTTTTCCCTGGCTATGTAAGCTTTAGCCTCCTTGAAAGACTCTTTTTCTTTCTGCTTTCTGAAAAAGTAGAACCAGTAGCATAGAATAAGGAATAATAATATGCATAGAACGATACGATACGAATTGGCGCGGGGCGGAGTGTCCGTTCTATAACGTAGTATTTGTTATATTTTTTATAGTGACGGTCTAGTTGCCAATACGCACATCTTCGAAAGTTGTAGAATCACCTGACCAGTTTGATGCATATGGTTTTCAAGTACATGCATAATCATGAATTAAGTAAAACATCACGATGAAACTAATATATACCCAAGAAATTATATATTAGGAGGCCACACCTCGTAAAACTGCTAAATACCATAGAATTTTAAGGAAAAAAACATCAACAAACTTTTGTTTTTCTTTCCTCTTTTCATCTTGTGCTTCTTTGAGTTTTTGTTCTTCTTGTTGAGCAATTGATAAGTATTCATCAGGCGGATCCCAGGTAGTTTCTGAAATAAATAAATTATACATTGCAAAATAAATATGTAAGTAAGTCAGTAGTTAATTATGACTATAGATTAAATTATCCAAATCAAATCAAATATACTTTATTGCACAGAACTAAAATTTCAACAATCAGACAAAACACATGAATACAGTACAATTTGGGCGGCCTTATACCAACCACCAACCCAATCCAACCCAATACTGTTAGATATATTACCATTAGTTTGAGTATTCCAGAAGTATGTGCCACCATTGTCGTTTTTAACTTCCTGCCACACAGGTGGAATCTTCTCTGTCTTGCTGGATGCAGTACTTATACTAGCATTTTTTGTTGTAACAGTACTGCCAGTTTGATCCAACATATTATTGATTGCCTAAAAACATTAGCCACATTGCATTATAAAGTAAAAATTATCAAGAAATATATATAGTTTTTTAAACATTTACCTGTATTAACCAGGGAAAAGGCAATACAATATTGTATTTTTTACCTGTGAAGTGAGGTCAGCATTATTCTGTACATCTTTTAAATATGCAGCCATTGCAGCTTCCTCCATCTTTTTCATTTCATCATCAATTTTATCTTTTTGTTTTGCTTCTTTTGCACTCTTTTTGGTGAGCTGTGATATATGCTTCTGGACATTCTCTTTATGTCGTTTGCCATTTTCATGGAATGATATAGACTGGAAAAAGAGATGGGATTTTGAAAGTTAAATATCAAAATTTTGTTAACCTTATAATATATTATTAATATAAAATTATACGTACAACTTTATTATCAGCAAACCAACATTTGCAGAATTCGCAATATTTTCGAGACTGTGATTTCCAATATTCAGTCCTGCAAAAAACGTAAGTAGTATGTAGTCATTTATTCGGTCCGTTAGATAAAGATTGTAATTTCATTTATTTATGGAAAGAGACAAATGTTTAGCATGGTTATGAAGAGACTTGATACTGTATATTTCATCTTATTCATCAGACATAGGTATCTAATGAATACTGGAATTACTGGAGAGTTATCGCAATGAGGATAATGAACGTAAATAATTTTTGTATCTATATTGACTCACATAGTATTTTTGTTCTAGGGATAAGCACAGACAAAACAAAGTGTCGCTATGAGTACTTTTTAACTTTTATGTTTCTATTTCATAAAAATAAAGTGTTTGTTTCCAAGCAAAGAACTATCGTTCAATCAATTTCCAAACTTGCACTTGCACCACCAGCTGACACTGACAGATTTTTTTTAAAGGTTATGGCCTGGAACGCCTGGAATCAAGGTAGTGAGTAGTGACTAGAGATGGCGATCTGAGATCGATTAATCGAAAAATCGATTTTTCGAGCCAAGAAAATCGATTTTTTAAATCGATATGTAGTACTGGATCGATTCATTGGATCGATACATCACCCTTTAAAATCGACATTCGATTTTTTTTGTTTTTGTATTAACCATACAATTAGTTGTAGGTGCCCGTATTACAAGAGTGCTGCCGGTTAATTACTCAAAAACTTACGAGATGGCTGTGTGTTTAGTTTCCTTCGCCTCACTTCTCTTCAATAGAAAAAAGTTACGTTTATAATCTGTGACTTTTTTTATCTGTTCTGTGATTGCGTCATCACATCATTCGATTAAAGATCGTTACTTATAACATTCGTCTTATTTTGAATAAAATTGATTAATACTTATATTGTAATAGAAAATTGGAAAAAAGATCGATTTTTTGGAAATCGATATTTTAGATCTCGATTTTTTTGTGGATCGATTCATTAGGTCACGATTCGAATCAATTTAAAAATCGATCTTTTTTGGAATGCATCGCCATCCCTAGTAGTGACTGATCTCTTACTAGTCTGTGGTGACTGACCAGAGTTGCCAATGATTATTTGTTAAAATCACCATTAATAAAAGTCAAATTCCCCAATTTGGGGAGAAAGATCTACTGATTCCAAATATTTAAAGTAAAACAAGTGTCAGCTAGTCAATTAATATTTATGCTTTTTATGTCTAGTTTACATTATTTACTGCTGGGTACAGGCCTTTCCTCAATCAACCGGAGAGTATTCTGGCTGGATTTTTAGACCATGAACCTAATCTTTCGTATTTCACCTATTATTATTCTGTTAAAAATTAAGAGAAGCAATATAGGTAGTAACACAATTCTATACAACATTTATTTTTGTATATGGTTATGCCCTTAAACAACTCTTACAATTATAAAAACATTGAAAAACAACCACAAAAATAACCAAAGACTAGCCGTAAACAAACAAAGACCTTGTATAGAATAGACGGATAATATTTTAGAGTGACGATCAAACTATCACAGCTCTCTTTCTTCCCTATGGCAACAATCTCTGTGGAAAAAAGAAACAAACATAGACAAACACCGCTGTCTAGAACGTCAGTGTTTACCGTTTTGAGATGTTGTGGTAGTCAGCTGGATACCAAACCTGCCGTTAGTTTTTTGGAGTTTTGGGACGTTATTTTAACTTTTTATATAAACAATCTGTGAAATAGTTATTCATTATGAACCATGGCTTGCGTAGCTATTGGTTGTGAGAGTAGAATGGGTGTTATAATGGAGAACGATCAAACAATGTCTCACCATGGGTAAGTTATCGACCACATAATACATGTTTGTGTGCAAGAAATACATTACGTGGTCTGGTTTTTGTAAAGTTTATTGAGCCCTAAACACGATGCAGATGCATATTTTCAGCAAAGCCGTCCCATTTGTACAAATAATTGATTTCACATTTTACGTTAATCAGCTTTGACAGATCATGTACCCAAAGTATTATAAGTAGTGTTGTCCTTTGATGTCGATAACATAATATTATGTTTTAATGTATCATCTACATGTGTTATTCTATTCTCGTTTAATTTATTTTTCGACCTGTTTCCGATTTGTATGAAGATTACATAAATATATTGTATTTTCCAGATTTTCTAAATATCCTAATTTACGAAACCAGAAATTAAGAAACAATTGGATTCAGACCATGAAACGAGATGATTCTCTCTTCTGAAGGACGCCTTCTCCTTATTTAAGCCTGTGCTAATTACATTTCGATGTATCTTGCTTTCTATCGAGCAGGATACCAAACAAAAATATTACATAGAGATGCAGTACCAACAATATTCACTCACATATCTCACATAAGGTGAGTTTAAGTTTAGTTATAAGTTTGTAGATGAATTTGCAGCTATTTCGTTTTTGTATTCTACATTAGCATGGAAAAAATAATTCAATACAATACAAATATTCTCTATTGCACAAAATAATTAGTATGAATAACTATTTTTGTAAGTACCTGTGATTATTCCTTCTATGTGCAATGTGTAAACATGTAATTCTTGTGTATTTGTGTGCTCCACGTTAATATGTGCCATTCTTGCAGGTAAAGTTATAACGACCAGAGCCGCCACTGTACACTTCTAAAGAAAGTGAACATGAGGAAAAATTTTTTTACCACCAAAAATCGGAATTGTTAAGTGCTTCGTGGTCATTGTATTCTAACTATATTGAATAAAAATCTTATAAAGAAGTATTTGCTTTTATTATATACTAGAAGGTCTAGAAGGTCGAAGTTATTTTGAATCTGTGAGCACACCGTACGGTTCTTCATAGGTCTATATATTTGGGAACGAATAGGTATCGTTTTGATTAAAATACTTGTTATCCACTCCGATATGGATACAAGGGCCTTGTTTCTGCATTTAATCACTCAATTTGTATGTACAAAGTTTTAGATCTTGGCCTAAAATAATATCGATAAAGACATAGAACATCCCTAGTGGTCGTGACACAAAATATATACAAATAAGTACGTTTCTATAACAAACCCGCTACGCAAGTACAAAAGGCGTTACGACGATAGTATATTTATCTCTTTTTAACTTATGACGGCTCACATGAGTGCGAAAAACAAAACCTATGTTTTTCTTTCGTCTTAAATATGCTCCGTCTATTCTATACAAGGTCTTTGTAAACAAAGCATTGCTACCAACTGTAAAATAATCTGTTTTTTTACACGAAAAAAATAGTTGTTGTCTTTGGTTTGTTACTGTGATGTCGTCGTCGAGTATCGAGTGTCGTCGTCTTTTGTAAAGTTTTATCAAGGTAATTTCTACAAATTTTATGCTCATTGGATTTATTTAAGTTCTTTATTATAAATCTGCATGATAGTTATTTATTCGCATAGAAAGTACTATAATTTTTTTCAATAATTTTAGTCTTTATGGCGGCCATATTAAAATTGAAAGTTAGAACTACGTCTTGATTTTATCCGTTGAAATCTTTACAATCGTTGCTTATTCGTGAGTAAAATCATTGTCAAACATTATGATATTTTATGTGTTTCGTAAATTATAATGTAGTTAATACCCTTACTAGGTATAGTGGTATAAATAGAACATTCTTTTGAAATAATATTTATCTACAGTCTTGTTGACGCGTCCTGCAATCTCGTTTAGGTCTTCTAGCAGACCGTTGTTCAGTGCTAATTTTCTTGTTTCAGATATTCCCGGAATAAGTTGGTGAACGTGATAACTTCTTAATAGCTTATGTATCTAAACGTGACTTCTCGTAAAATTTATTTAGTGTTGGACTTGGATAAAGATTTGTGATTATAAGTTTCTAATTTTAATCATCCCTAGTGGGATTTTTTGGCAAAATGATGACCGAAAATAGGATTAGTTCGAGTAATCACGTCGGAAACAGTATGAACAATCAGAAAGGGTTGGTATTATTTTCAATTTTCTTTGTTCTCGTTTCTTGGAATGCATATTTTTGTCCTTTGATTCGTATTTATTCATGAATTACCACTTTCTTTGCAGAGATGTCGATAAAACTATCGACGACATCGGTTGGAAATCTAAATTAAAAATACCCGCAAAAGACAGAAGAATAAAAACTAGTGTAAGTATTCACTACTACCTCTTTTACAGATTAGTTGCATGACAATGAATGTTGAAAATTTTTTTGTGTAATTGTAGTATTGTACCTTCTTTTAGATTTTCTTCTTTGCTCTATATTTAAATTTGCTTTAATGATAACTTATTATTAAGGTATTAATGTTTTTTCGATTTTGCAGGATGTGACAGATACTAGAGGTAATGAGTTTGAAGAGTTTTGCCTGAAACGAGAGCTGTTGATGGGCATTTTTGAAAAAGGGTGGGAAAAACCTTCCCCCATTCAAGAGGCTTCAATTCCCATCGCACTTAGTGGTAAAGATGTGCTTGCCCGAGCTAAAAATGGAACTGGTAAAACTGGAGCTTATTGTATTCCAGTCTTGGAACAGGTAATAATATTATTTGTTTTTACTGATAACTTGAATATAATATCTTTGTAGATAAAGTAGCTTCAAGGTTATCACAATACAATATCTATTTGAGCCTACTTTGGCATTTCATAAGAATCAAATAACAACATTCACTTTTACTTATTTTGAATATGATAGAGTAGATAATTAATATAATTTTATTATGACTTTAATTAAAGATGTAATTTTCTGTTGACAGTTTAAGTTTAGTGTAAAATGATGAAACTTTGGATTCCCCTTCACTTTCCATAAGTGATAAATCCTTTCTGATTCAATAAATATGTACACTTAATTATTAATTTATATTTAGTTGTGATTATAATTCAATTTTAAATTGTATTTGTAGGTTGACCCCAAAAAAGATTGTATTCAAGCTTTAGTTGTGGTACCAACTAGGGAGTTAGCACTCCAGACATCACAAATTTGCATTGAACTGGCGAAGCACACTGACATACGCGTCATGGTCACCACAGGAGGAACTAATCTTCGTGATGACATAATGCGCATTTATCAAAATGGTAATGCTTTTTTAAAAATCATTACAAATTTTATTTATCCCTAAATAAGAATGGTAAATGAAAGAGTTGCTCTTTCTTATTTGTATTAAATGTGTTGTTATTTTTCAGTTCAAGTGATAATTGCTACGCCAGGGCGTATGATTGATCTCATGGATAAGCAAGTAGCTAAAATGGACCAGTGCAGGATGCTGGTTCTCGATGAGGCAGATAAACTCCTTTCCCAAGATTTCAAAGGAATGCTGGATATGGTTATTTCACGGTAAATATTTTTTTATCGAAATTGATTTAATCTTGGTAGGTAATGTGTTAAAACAAATGATAAATGCAATGTTTGGTTTCCAGATTACCCAAAGAACGTCAAATACTGCTGTTTTCTGCAACCTTCCCACTGAGTGTGAAACAATTCATGGAAAAACACTTGAGGGAGCCATATGAGATTAACCTCATGGAAGAGTTGACACTGAAAGGAGTGACACAATACTATGCATTTGTTCAAGAAAGACAAAAAGTTCATTGTTTAAATACACTTTTTTCAAAGGTTTGTATGATTATGTTAAAGTTATGTTTATGTCTGTTTTATTCTAAACTGTTTTCTTAAAAAAATGTTTTCTTTGCAGTTGCAAATAAACCAGTCTATAATATTTTGCAATTCAACTCAGCGTGTGGAGCTCCTTGCCAAGAAGATAACAGAACTGGGCTACTGCTGCTACTACATTCACGCGCGTATGGCGCAGGCGCATCGTAATCGCGTGTTCCATGATTTTCGCGCAGGCCTCTGCCGCAACTTGGTGTGCTCCGATCTCTTCACCAGAGGTATCGACGTACAGGCGGTCAACGTGGTTATCAATTTTGATTTCCCCCGCATGGCGGAGACATATCTTCACCGTATCGGACGTTCGGGCCGCTTCGGTCACTTGGGTATCGCTATCAACCTAATCACGTACGAGGACCGGTTCGCTCTTCACCGCATCGAGCAGGAGCTGGGCACGGAGATCAAGCCGATCCCGAAGGTGATCGACCCGGCCCTGTACGTGGCGCGCCCGGACGAGGATGACGGTGCCGACAAGTAACGGTGCCGCCCTCTGGCGCGTGAGGCCTGCGCTCGGCGCACCCTAACTGCGCACATTAACTATCTAAACTTGCTGACTGCTGGGTGAATGGAATTAGAATAAAACTACAAAAACAAAAACTTATTTGTAAAAAGTGTAATGAATTTATTGTAACAAAATGTGAGTGTAAATAGTTTATCGTGAAATAAGACTTTAACCTAAAATGGTTACTTTTATAAAGTGTATATAAACGAACATCAGGACATTTGGAGTCATCGCGTCCTTTGTCCATATTGGAAATTGTGCGCGAATTCCTACATTGTTAAAACGTAAAATATTTATCTTGTACTGTGTAGGTCTACCTAGAGTTTCTGACAGCTTTTCATAAATTTTGGTAGACTTTCAACAGATGGTGAAGCATTATCTGCCCATATTAAAGGAAAATTTGAGCTAGCACTGGTTTACTTTTTCATGTCTTAAAAATACGAAAAATCTGTTGTATGGGCAGATAAGAAGTCTAGCTCAAAAACTAAAATTATTGTCATGATTTTTGGAATCAGTGTCACAGATGTTGTTTCTCACCGCTTGAAACAATATCTCATTTCTTCAAGCCGTTGTACTGGTGGGGTTAATACATTATGAGTTTTATATTGATACAAGTCCTTGTGGTTTGAGATAATATAATAACTAAGAAATTTGATAAGACTAAATTCTTGATATTTGTTAATTCTTAGCAACTTGTATTGTATCAACCCTGTCTGCAGTTTAAACCACACAACATTTTCTTGAGTTTGAAGCGGATAGTCACAGTTCGTAATTATGCGCAGGCTAATATAATAAGGCTTTGGTGGGCACTACTTAAGAGATGGGAGAAAATATATTTTGTAGTTAATTTTTCTTGTTTACAAGTGAGATTTTCTAGAAATTGTAACTCAAATTACAACAGTGTGTCCTCCTTGCCTTGCCTTATGTGGTAAAAAAAAAAATTTCAATCTTGGATACAATGTTTTGTATAACTGTGACTTTACAGGATAGAGGAATGAATTAATCTGTGGCGGCTTGCAGATAAAAGTCCATTCATCTGTCCTAGGGATTTTATTTAGAGAGCTTTGTTTTGATTGTTACACATCAACATTTAATTTTATTTTTGCTCTCTGGGGATGAAATATTTCGGGATTTCAAGTGAAGAGGATTTGGTCAATATCCTTTTATGTAGAATATGCCTTGCATTTTTTGTTATTTCCTGCTACTTTCTTATATATAGTGTCTACCCATAAAGGCACTGCCTACATTTTGGTTACCTACTACATGTTACATAATTATTTATTATTGCTGACTGTATTCTTCATTGTTGATTCTCAATTTAACCTTGTTCTTGTCAATTACAATCTCTTTAAACACAAATATTCATCAAGTGATGTACAAAGAAAAGAAACTAAAAATATATTTTCCTTTGATATTGTAATTTTTTTAAGCTAAAAGAGAAACCTCTTAATGGTGGAGCAAGAACCAGTTTCTAAAATATTAAATAACTAGATGAAACCCTATGTGACTCATAAAATGTAGCTCGATTGAGACCAAAGAATTTGACAAGGTTTAAATTGACAATCAATAAGAGACCTTTAGTTTATTGGCTATTCCATTAGCAAACATTGTTTAGTTTAAGATTTTCGAACTTTAAATATTTTTTCTGGTTTACAAACAAGCTAGCTACCTTCAAATATATCTGTGATAATAATTACTATAGTTTGATGGTACAAAAATGTTGGGGTAAAAGTTTTCAAATATAGACAGTCTTCCAATAAGTTGTCAGCTTCGTCAAAACTTAACAAGATGTTAGCCAGATTATAATTAAAAATATATAAAGAAAATTAATATAAGGTTGCTGAGATGGCCTGTTATGTCACAGTCACACTGATACTGTGAAGGACATCAAACTATTGATGACAAGTTTCTATTTTTGAGTTCTAAAATTACGATATAAAAGAACCCCTACTATGTATCAAGATAATTATATAATCTTTTTTATTAAGACATCCAAGCAAATTTGGACATCTGCATATCAATAGTTTTTTTTTTATAAAAAATATTATAGTTTCAATATTAATCATGCTCTTATACAAAAAATGTGTACCTAATCATGGGCAGTGTCATCTATTTATGTAATATTTCTGTTAAAAATATTAAAAAAATGACCAAAAATTAAACTCTTCACGCCTATATTGTATTTTCATTTATAAAATCAACATACCAGTCATGGGAGATCGATGCGAGTCTTTTTCATGACACTACTATTCTCATAGGCTAATTACACTCTGGCATCAAGTTTAGGGCCTAGTCCGACATAAATGTTTCCTCGGATTCTTACGGTTTTTGTACCTACCTACAAATATACATTTATTTCTTTGGATAGTTCCATGAGTTTTGTAGTGCTTTTAAAACTTCTAAAGACCGCTTGGGCGCCCCAACTTTTAAAGTAACTCGAGACCCACACCAAATATTGTTATTTTTTCTCCGGTCAAGTGGTGTGTGAATATCATGTATGGCAAATCCCCTTTTTCCATTCCGACCAACTAAACGGATCAACTAGTTAATCTACTAGAAAATAAATTACTAAAAAAGGTAATGTCCAGAGAAGTCCCTTCTTAATGACCAGAGGCCGGATGCTTGCGGACTTTATGGAGAAGGAGAACCTCTATATGATGAACTCCTTCAGGAAGCCCGCGACCCGCAAATGGACCTGGATAAGTCCCAATGGCAAGTATAAAAACGAGATCGATTTTATCATGTCGACGAAAAAGCACATATTCAATGATGTCTCTGTGATCAATGCCGTTAAGACGGGAAGCGGTTAGTGAGTAAAGTAAAGAAGGTCCTCGTTAAGTATGAATCCGTCGCTTTTTAGTAGTCATTCAGATTTGGTCGGATAACCAGCCGTTGTTTACATATTTTGGTTTTTTGTTTATATTTACTTAATGCGTAACATTTGAAGCTCAATATTTTCACCATATATTTTTGACTAAAGGCACAAGATTTTGGTTTACACCTACACATCTGGGATTGTGCCAGTTCCTTGTATTTTGCCGTCAAAGTTATGACACCATCGTTTTTACTTTTAGCAAGATTATTCAAAAACGCATGCATGAACATTTTTGAAACTTTGTATGGTTATTATTAGCGTCAAGAAAGACCGAATACAGTTTTCAGCGAAGTTATGCCTTGTCTCATTTAGGCGCTGCGATGTTTTTTCGGGTTTTCATAAAACCGCGATAACTTGAAAACTATAAATATTTTCTAAAATCTAATTGGGGCACAAAGGGGCACACATTAAGAGCTACTCGCGTTTGTTTATTCTATAGGGGCACATGCAATGGTTTTAGAGATATACTATTCATCAAAACGTTACTCCAGCAGGAAATGCAATATCTCGAAAATCTGAAGGGGCACAGATTTTATTTTTGGGGGCACATTTTGGCACACATATAAGCTATCTGGCCATGCACAGTTCTTCTCTCTCCGATCATTCGTTTAGAATTTTCCTGCTAGAAAAACGTTACCCCAGCAAGAATCGTTTTTTCGATTTTTTTTCGAAACGACAGGGGGCACACATTTTTTATGTGGGGGCACATTTACAGCAGATAAGGCACCAACTATACGTTCTACTCATATAACTCTAGGAGATACTTTCTTGTTGGGGTAACGCACACTAAGAGGCACATTGAATATCAATATCAAGCTAGAAAGATCGCGACTGATAAAATCCACGCTCCGACCGTCGGCAGCCCAGATCCAAAACCCCGAGCGCTTTCAGCTCGAGCTTCAAAACCGCTTTGAGTACCTTGAGAACTGCGCAGACGTGGACGATATAAACGACCTGATGGTGGATGCTGTCCGTACGGTAGGTTCTAAACACTTTAGAACCCGCCGTACCAAAACACAGAAACTCTCCGCACACACACTCGAACTCATGGATAAGAGACACGAAATGAGGCTGCAGGACTCAGCGGATGTCTTACGTTATAGACAACTTAATAGACAGATCTCGAAGTCTTTGACGAGCGACCTTCGCCAATTTAATACTACACGTATTAAAGAGGCTATAGAGCGGAACAAGGGCTCCAAGGTGTTCGCAAAAGATCTGTCTATTGGGCAAAGTCAACTAGCGAGACTGAAAACTGAGGACGGCAGAATCATTTCGTCGACTCCCGAAATCCTGAGGGAGATTGAGAGTTTCTATAGACAGCTATATTATACAGCTTAGTACTTTAGATATGAGAGACACGTTTGGTAGGGGGTGCTAGAAAAAATAAAAAATAGTATTTCAATAAAACATGGTTTAATGTATGATAAATCAGTCGTAAGTTACTAAACGTTAAGTATCTACCTATCTAAACAAAATAGCACAATCAATGTAAATGATATAAGTTAGTTCCTACTTCTACAGTGTACAATCAGTCTAAGTACGGCAAAACAAACACTGAAATCGTAAGTACACAGTTAGGTATATCCTGAAATACTATGTCCACTAATAAGTACACTAAATAATTGGGATCATTCTTATTAAAAATATATTTTTAATAAATCCACAAAACACACGGTATACCGTAAATCATATTATAAATTAGGATTATACCACAATATAACGTTTCCTTTTCAAATATTTATAAAAACTAGATATTAGTTTTTTGAAACAATATCTGCATTTGTCCGTCCAGGCAATAAAAATATAATTCAAAACAGTATAGTGAAAACAAATTAATATTTAAAGATTGGTGGGCAGAGGAATCATCTAGTTGCATTCAGGTCCCCTATTTATAATAATTTGTAACCAAAAATAAATGTCTTCTTGTATTTTGTAAAACAGTACATAGTGGTAGTGACATTATTAACATATTATAAACCTAATAGAAAAATAAGACGCTTTCGAAGGTCTATCGAAGTTCAGTGTAAAATAATAATAAATAAGCATGTACAGGACGGCAACCGCGCCGCGCTCCGCACGAATTATATCGACGGTTTCAACCAATAGACGCAGCGAATGCTATCTACGTGGATAGACGTACGACTATTGGCATTAACGAGCGTTGCGGTTGCCGGGCTGCCAGGACCAAAACCATTACATGTCATGTCTCCTTGATATATACAGGTTAATGGATAGAAGATAGCTAACAACGTGGGAGGTTTCTGTTTGAGCATGTTCAATAACTTCGAAATGAGGTAGACAAACACTAAATGGTTGGTATAACGTACGAAATGAGGGTTTCCACTCGAACCACGCCGCTATCAACCCAAGTGGTACTTGACAAGTACATTGCTGCTTTCATTTTCAATCTTAATAAACTACAGAATTGTAAATTGTGGAAAAATCACAGTAAAAAAGTAGACCATACAATAAATACATAGTAGATATTAATAAATATAAATACATGTTCCAGGTACGATATAAACTTATAGGTATACTTAATTAGAACACAGAAAAATGTGTCATTAAATTATTGCAAAATTCAAACAAAACCTTTTAAAAGTAAATAAAAGTAAAAAGGAATATGATATCCTAAGAATTTCTTTCATTTTCAATTCGAATACAATTTCTTTAAGTCTAGCTATGATATAATACATTTTATTATTATTATACATTACCTAACGTCTGGGCGGCTATACAATGAAGATTACGGTAAATTCGATGCTAATTGCGTTCAATCGAATGGCACTTACAGGCTCTCGTCACCGTTTCCCTTCTACATTCATAGTCAAACAAATTATTGTCATGTGCATAATATTAGGTCATTAAAATGCTTAACGTGCAGTTATGAACACAAATTAATAATAAAACATTATTGTGTAACGTAAAGTTACATGAAGATAAATTGATGGATATAGAATACTGTGGCCTGAATGGCCAGTGGTGCTAATTCCTGTAAATACCATCTAATTTTATTTTAGGTTATATCTGTCATTTTCTTATCCGCCGAAAAGGAAAGGGACGGGTAATCGACAAGCATAAAATTTATGGAACACACGTCAATTTTAAGCACAAATCTAAAACAACCGTCTAAAAATTCGCCCGGGTTATTCATTTATTTACTCATTCTTCCTAAAATTAAGAGCTGTCAATCATCCGTCCCTTTCCTTTTCGGCGGATAAGAAAATGACAGGTATAACTTAAAGTAAAATTAAGAGATGTCTGCAGGAATCGGGGCCAGAATGTAATAAATAAGACTTTAAGGTAAGTACTGTGACTCGCTCATTTTGTAATATTGTGATAGGTTCGCTGTGTATAATGATTGATCTATCGCCCATTAAAGGTTAGTCCGTCATAGAAAGTGTAATATTGGGCACTCTATAGAGCACCCGTAGAAAGTCCGTCCGGTGCTATTGCTATATGAATTGATCAGTATATAAACAGTCGGATACTGTTCACTCGATGGCGAGCCGCTCCATGAGCAGTTCGGGCGGTGGCGTGAGTCCCGGCTGCAGCGTCACGGCCACGCCGCGGTTCAAAGACACGGCCGGGTAGAACGTGCCGCGGAGACCGGTGAACGCCACCTCACCCTACATCATGGACAATGAGTTAGCTCCAAGTGAGCAATGTAGGATTGATATAAAACAATCATCATCTCCCTAGCGTTGTCCTGTTTCTCACGGGGTCCGCTTACCTAACATGAAGATTTGACAGGTCCGGTTTCTTTACAGAAGCGACTGCCTGTCTAATCTTCCAACCCGCGAAGGGAAAACCAGCCCAATACAGATTAGGTCACATATCTCCGAAACGCATTTCTCGGGAATGTGGGTTTCCTCGCGATGTTTTCCTTCACCGCTGAACATGTGATAATCATTTATGACCCAAACATGAATTCGAAAGCAAAGTCGATAATCATTGGTTTAGGTCTGTGCTGGATTCGAACCTGCGACCTCAAAGTGAGAGGCAAGCGTTCTACGAACTGGGCTACCACAATGAATTTCATAATTTATCGCGAATATGCCACGTTCAATATAGGTAGGATACTGGTATAGTAAATCAAGGTTTACATGGAGTATAAAATAAGAGATAGTCGATGTTCTATTAAAACATACATAAATAGTCTAAACGTTCCACTGCTGGGCACAGGTGTCCCTTCAATAGCACACACACTCCGCGCGCTCTCCCCCTTACTCCTTAGGTTATGGACATTTAAGACTAAAGTACGAGCCGGCAGTTGCCGCTGTGTACCGGTAGTGTTACCTGCGGGCGCCCGTCGACGCTGAAGCGCAGCGTGCCGCGCGCCAGGTCCAGCAGCACGCCCACGCACGCGCCGCGCGCCACGCCGCCCGCCGCGCGCCCGCCGTGCGCGCCGCCGTGCACGAACCACGAGCGCTGCGCGTCGATGTACATCGCCCAGCCCAGCGCGTCGCTGCCTGTGCCACGGGAACGTGCGCAGGGTTAACGTGCGTGCAATAAAACTGCCTAAAGTATCTAGATCTCCCCGAAACTTTTCTACCAGAGTAGAAAGCAAGTAGCATTTGCAAGTTGGAAAGTCTCTTAAGTGGGTGTGGAAACTGGAGTTAGTAGGAGCACTGTCTGTTGTTACTAGTCATTAATCTGTGCATCAGTTAGGTAGTGCGTAGTGCAACCCTTCATTCTTTTTTTAATATAATAGTCTCGCGTTTGACGACAGTCTCACCTGATGGTAAGTGACGATGTGGTTTAGGGTGGATCACGCTTACCTAGCAAATGCCTGTTCACTCTAGCCTTGAAGACTCCCAGATTATAACGAGTCGGAAAAACACGACGACAGACAGTTTGCAGTTCGCATCAAATAGGAAGGGGCAAAACGCTTAGTGCGAAATTTATCCACAATATAAAAAAATGCCTGTCGACGTCTGGCTGTCCGATGGTCCGTCGACAAGGTCACATCGGCCCTCGCGTCCTCGCGTGTCCACAAGCGTAAGCAATAGGGCGGCTGGCATGGTACAGTACGGACCCAGCATCTTGTCGCGGGCGACGTCGGCGCGCGCGATGCCGAAGGCGGGGTCGGCGTCGCCGTCGTAGTGGTCGAGCCGCAGGCGCCAGTAGTGCAGGCCGCGCGCCAGCGGCTGGTCGGCGAGCGCCACGCGCGGCTGCCAGCCGGCCGCGCACGCCGTCAGCCCGTCGGCGCTCACCGCCAGCCCGCCCGCCGGCTCCGCGCAGCGCGCGTCCCACGTGAACCACGCCACTGGGAAACAAATATATGTTTAACGATTGTTACCTGATGTCCCCAACATTGTTAAGGTGAATTTCAATTGGAATCAATCTTTCCCCGCTAAGTCTTCTGTTCCTAGCATCCTATATCTAGATTTTTCGATTTTTTATCCAAAACGGTACAGGTATGGCTTTTATTGAAATTATTTATAAAAAAATCTGGTCTATGGTCTTTAACTCTGATGGTATTTGACTTGTGTGCTGCTCTGCATGGGTAGTGCTATAAAGTTATGTTTAATGTTCGTACCAGGTGAAGTCTGCAGGCCAATAACCTCGCTGTAGGGCCCCTCGCCAGCTCCGTTGAACGCCTTCACCCGCGCGCTGTACAGCGACGCGTAGTGCAGCCCGTCGATGGTGCACAACGTCTCACGCCCGCAATACACTTCCTGGGAAATAAACAAACAAATTGTATAAAGCGTGGGTTTTTGGTTCATCTTGCGATTAATGTACACCATAGTCGTTATCTACGTATGTAATTGGGTACATTCAGGAAATGCATTTTTGTATTTTTGTAGGTATTCTCCGCATGGGTTACGCACCGCGCGTGATGTACGATAAGATTATTGTGGGGTACGACCAGTGGACGTTTATCTACGTAGATATCATTCGCTGCACCACTCCGTCTTAGGACTTCGTATCAAAGGTGGCTTTACTTACTTGTCCATTGCATTACGGATTAGGTGCAGGCGTGTATGTGTTTATGTAAAAACGCAACAGCGTAAGATAAGTAAGATTGTTATCAGGGTAACAATCTTAACCGGATGGGTCAGCCGAGCCCGTCCTCCACGAACCTGCGCACGCCTGCACTAGCCCGCAGAGGAGCAGCGTAATACAGTATGTTCCATCCCCCTCTGGTTGATTACGAAGGCCTGTGTCCGGCCGTCGTACATCAGAGGGGTTAAAAAGACCACATTTAAGCTATTCATCTAAAAAGCAATATTGCAATTTGACATTTGCGGATATAAAAGTAAATGCACAATGCCAACAAACGTCAAAAAGCTAAATTGCTTTTTATACTAATCGCTTCGATGTGGCCTTTTTAACAGCCCTTCTAGGTAATGTGGAAGTAAGGGCCCGCCGAGCTCGTCGTCCAGCACCAGCAATGGTGCAGCGTATTGCAGTATGCTGAATCCCCCTGTGTGTCGGACAGACCTGTGTGCACATGAGCTACGTATGGCATGGCTCACCCGGAAGGGCCCCCCCAGCCCGTCGTCCAGCTCCAGCACGTACCCGCGCACGGCGGCGCGCGCGGCGGGCGGGCGCCACGCCAGCGTGCACGAGCTGCCGCGCGCCGCGCACGCCTCCACCGCCAGCTGCGGCGCGCCCGGCGCTGCCCGACAAACAGACTATTACCATACTGTTTCTTACCGACTGTTACTACAATCACTCCGAGTATGATACTTCAAAAAAAAATCATAAAAAACAAAGGTTAGTGGGCTCTGTTTTTCGCATTTAGTCTTTAAGATGGCCCATTATGCGTGCAAACGAAGAAGGTAGCTCACATTTGTTTTAAAATTGGAGACATATACTGCCCTTTAGATGTGTGTTGGAAATTCCTTTAAAAATTAAATGATTCTTTACCTGGAGTTTTCATTTCATTTTCCGGTGCTGCTATTCCAAAGTAAGCCAAATTCAAAATCATTTTTAATTAATTATGGTTTGTGGTTTAATTTGTATTCCTTACTAATGCATGTTCCGGTCGACGAACATGTTAAGTAATTGCGTAACTTACGAATACATTCGATGAAGTTCATGGTGTTAACGGTGCGCAGTATGGGCTCGATGTCGAGCGTGAGGGCGGGCGGCGCGGGCGCCGGCTCCAGCGAAGAACACAAACCTGACGCAGTCACCTGCGCACGCGACGACAGGATGCTACCCACCTGTTATAAAATATAAGTGTGATAATTCCTGTAGAGTTCTTAAATATTATCATACACTATTAGGGTAGTAGGGTAATTCGAGTTATTCAAATTGGGCTGCCAGTATTAAACCACATCTCATCAGTACTACAATACGTAGGGTAATTTTATACATAGCATAAGTAGCTAGCTTGCTTGTTTGTGCAGGTATCAACTGTCTAGCTTATCTAAAGACTCTTAATTGACTTGCAGTGAGGTAGAACGTTAATTTAATAGTCATAGATAAGACAGATGACCAGTCACCTGAAAGCCTTTTAGACATATATTTAAAAATGTACTTTTATTTTTATATTGTTGTCTCAGTTGTTTATCTAGGAGACCTTAAGAGTTTCAATGACATAACATCTACAGGAATGTCATGACCATATGTCATACTATTGTGAATGACAGTGTCCATGAAAGTGTTACTACTAAATCTAAGCTGTTGTTCGATCAAAAATAATACAAAACATATTTTATTATTCCTTATTAATAGTAAAACCCAAATCAGTAAGTGGGATCACTATACTAAAGACCAGGCCAGCTGATAAGCTATACAATCATTCACTGATATGACATCAGTAAAGTTGTAAAGTGTACAGAACTGCAGAGTTATCAGTGATCTATACACTGGAATTAGGTTATATTAGGCATTATCTTTGAAACAATGAGTCACTCTAAATTGTTCACAAAAGATAATGAAAGGCCCATGTATAAAATTTCAAACAATAGAATGTAAGGATGAACAAGTAATAGAATAATCCATTATGATGAACAAAACAAAAAATGAGAAATGAGAGGTGTAAAAACACCTCCACCAACCCGCATTGGAGCAGCGTGGTGGAGTACGCTCCATACCCCCTCCGGTTGATTGAGGGGAGGCCTGTGCCCAGCAGTGGGACGTATATAGGCTGTTTAGGTTTAGGTTAGGATAAACATTCTGTTTTTTAACCAAAGTCCATAGACTAAATAAACAAAGCAAAGATCTGTGAGGGAGGCTTACCCCGCCCCCGGTTTGGAAGGCTGCCGGTTGGTATGCTGGGCTTATGCTCAACAGTGTTACATATTTGTTAATAATACAAGGGAATAGCTTGTTACATACCTGTAAAAATGCAGCTGGGTCAGATTCCTTGAGAGCTTCAATGGAGAAGTGCAGCAATGCTGTTGCTTCTCGTAATTTTTGTGCAGCGTGGGATGTGAGGGAACGCATATTGGCAATAGCCTGGGAGCGTGTGTGCCGCGCTGCTCTGATCAGTTCATCACGTCTCCTTTCAATGGCTCGGGTCACTTCTGAGCAGGCATCATCTATTTGTTTCTCCATTTCTTCACAAGAATCCTAACAAATAACACAAATAAATAATTGTTGCTTTTTAAAACATATGTGATACAACTGTGATACTTACATTAATTTTTTCCCCTGAGCTTTTGACTAGTTGGATATATTCAGTCATTGCTTTAGCCTGTTCCGAAAGCTGCTGCAATGATTGTGAGAGTTCAGTCTGAAATAGAAGTATAATATACAACAGAGATTTAAAAGAAAACAGTTTAAGTGATTATTAAAATCAAGAGAATTAAATATCATAACTAACCTTGTGAGTTCTAGCAGCAGTAGAGAGTTGTTGTGTTTCGTGGGCATTATGACGTTCGGCAAGACAACGTTGGCAAATTGGGACTAGGCAAGTGTTGCAGAATAATGCAGGTGGAGAACCGTGATCTGAGCATGTAGTACCTAGAGCTCTCAACTCGTGCTGCGCGAGTGGGCCGCGTATAGGGTGCCAAGCATCTCGACAGCCAGCACAATAGCGCACCGAGCACTGCTCACACCGTACCACAGCCGCTCGCCGCTCACCCTCACACATCTGGCATGCTTCTTCCGCAGGGGGAGCACCGCTGACACCGCCGAATCGTTCCACGATTGTTCGCATAACTCGAAAAGGCGGGAGTCCATCAGCCCCATTTTCGTCCAAATTCACCTGCTTGTTGCACACCGGGCAAGATAAACTAAACGCTGCCGACGAATAAACGTGTGCGGCAGGTGTCCCCGCGTAACTGTTAGGCCTTGATCCACATACCACACCGCTGTCAGTCTCGCTTGACACCGACGCTTTGTCTGCCTCTTGGTAATCGTTATTTGAAGCTGGATTGTCATTTTCATGCACGTGGTTTTGAAGACTAACAGCACAAGCTCGGCATAGAGCGTGCCCGCAAGGCAATAACACTGGCTCTCTATAAAATTCCTTGCAAACGAAGCACCTTAATTCTTCTTCCATTTTGCGTGTTCTTATAAGATGACTGTTGGAGTATTCAATGATTTATGCTATGTAACATTAGTGTAACTCAAAAATATGGGATAAATAATACTGTTCATTTTATATTTCATATAATTAAGAATTTAATTCACCAAAACACAACACAAAACACTGTTTCAACATTAATGACATTTCTTTACCCTCCCTCTTCACTTCAGTTCTTCCTCCCCCCGCCGAGACCAAGTAAGTATTTGATTTTTTTCGTTGTAGTTGTTATCTCTAAACAAAGGCAAGATATTCATAAAGCCTTTGCTGTGTGTCTTACTTTGTTTTGTAGTGTGTACTCGCGGAAGGAAGACATTTAGACGTTTCCTAAAACCCGTGAAAATCGGGAAAAAGAAGAGCCGCTGGTAAAAGCCGCTGGGAAGAGCCGGGTTGTGGAAGTGGGAAAATGTCAAAATTGACAGTTTGTTTATTTATTACCCAAAACCCAACCCAAACGAATGAAACGAAACGAAGACGATTGAGTTTCTGAACTGAACTGAAATCAATGTTTTTGAAGTTGTTTGTTTTTATTTTATATGTAATGAAAAGAAAGTAGTCATTTTAATTCAAGTAAATTCGTTGATATCGCAAACATGGAATCTGTGATGTCGTCTGATGATAGCTGCGATTCAGAGATGAAGAACATGAAAAGTCAATTATCGGGTAAATATTCGACACAGTTGCAACAATGCAATTGTTATTGCTTTGTAAATTATTCAGCCCCAGGAAATATATTGTCATTTGATTTTTTCTGAAAGAATCTGCAAATGTGAATTATCAAACTGCATATATTTTTATATACCTATATCTTTTTGCAGCATTTGGCTTGGATGAAGAAAATTTGAGCAAGGAGGAGATGAGTGACCTGTTAAAAGCTTTGAATAATTCTAAGGACTCTGCAAAAGACGAAATGTTACGACATAAGGTAAGGTAACTGCATGCTTATTAGTATTAACATTTTTTTAATTTCTCTATTACTTTTTAATTGCTATCAAATAAGTTATTGGATATTTGGGTGCTTTATTTATTGGGGAAATGTCCCTAAACTTTATAAAATCCCCTAAAATGCTATGAAAGTTTAGAAGTAGCTTCTTAAACAACTTGTTTGGATATTTAAAATCTTATTAAATAAATTGCTAAAATAGCTTAAAATTAAGTAACTTTTCCTTTAAGTTTTTTTTGATGACTGTTTCGTTGGATTGTGAGGTTTTTCAACACATAATAAGTGCTATATAAATCCCTATGAGTTTACCACCAAATGTAATTTAAGAGATATGTATTTCTTATTTAGTTTTTATTGTTATTTTTTACCTTTATTATAAGAAAACATTTATTTGCCAGGCTGAAGAAAAAGTCAATGCCACTGAATCTCCTAAAAAGACAATGAGGCGCAGATACCTGAATGTGAAAGATCGTAGAATGCCATGGAGTCTCTTGCCCAGCACTATAACACAGGCTGAGAAAGCGCGGACTCTAGCTGTTTACATTAAGTTAATGTCCATTAATAATTACCGTCAAGCTCGACAATCCCCCAGTTTCATGTCGTGGCCACCCCCCCTCCAAATAATTGAAGAAACCACGAGGGTTCAACCTTTGCGATCAACTCGCAGTGGGCGCTCAGTTCCTATATATGCAGGATTTGATGATGACTCTTCAGACTTAGATTTTGTTGTGACTAAGACAAAGAAAAGGAAGATATCAAACAGTGAGCACACTTCCACAGAAGGTACATCTACCAACAAAACTGTGAGTCTTAAAAGAAAACCATCCAAGGATGAGAACACCAGGCCTGTAAAGGAGCCAAAATTAAGTTCAGAGAATAACAAACTGGAGTCTAATGTGTCACAAAACAATGTTAAAAGTATCTTTACATTGATTGAAGACTGAAATCAAATGAATTGTAAACATTTAAGTGAATACTAGTACTGGTATGATTAGATGATGAAGAAAATTAGAGTATAACATTTATTCAGCTATTATAAACATTTTCTCTAGTTACATGCCTACTAGATAGTAGAATAAATTGATTATTTATTGTAAATTACCTCTTGTAAACATTTGGCCTTTGTTTCGCTTTAAATATGGTTGTAATCTAAGGGGGACTCATTTGTATTACTTGGTTATGGTAATAGAATATGTATTATCATCACCAATGTTTTAAGTACATACATGTCTAATGTTACTCATAATACAGATATAATAGCTATTAATTTGTTGAAATGTCATAAGTATTGTGTGAAAGTTGGGTGCAGTGAGTATATGTTATCTGTGATTTTTATTTATAAAAGTATAATACATGATAGGTGAAGAAACTTGGTTTTAAAGGAAAATTGTTTTGTCATCAAAATAAATAAGACATATTTTAAGTTAGATTTATTGTTCTCAAGGCAAAACCTTGTTTTAGTAGTTGTGCAATAGGGTTAGTTTTAAACAGACCTTACACAGGATATCTTCAGGTTTTATGAATAAAAATTTGGAAAGCAATCGCTATTTACTTTTCACAAGTTTTGCTTCCATCTCATTATCGTTATTATAGAAATTAATAAATATGTTTTTAAATCTAAAGGCAAGTATTATTGTGGTTGTCGTTGTCCGCGGTTCATGGCGACGGTCCGGACGAGGGTGGTGGACGCCTCCTTCATGTCGTACGCCCAGCCGATGCGCGCGAAACCGTCGAGTAGCAGGGTAGTCAGGTTGAGCGTGTACCCCAGCTCCGCGGCCTTGTAGTCCCACGGGAACGTGTGGTGGTAGTTGTGCCAGCCTTCGCCCATCGCCACCAGACTTACAAACCAGTTTTCGGCAGGTTTTATGAATCTGTCGGAAATAATATACATAACATAAATAGCCTTCTTCTTCTATCGTGTGGGTTGTGAGGTGGATTACTAACCTCATCAACCCTGGTGTCAGAGTTATTATTGAGCCGCCTTAGCTCCTGACATGTAACGACTCGTGTAACGAGTCATGTAACGACTACGTACTTACATCAGTAATTAGTAACCGGGACCAACGGCTTAACGTGCCTTACGAAGCACGGATCATCTTACTTTTTGGACAATCGGGTGATCAGCCTGTAATGTCTTAACCAAACTAGGGATCACAAAGTGATTGTTGTGATTTGTTCCCACCGGGATTCGACCCCGGGACCTCCGGATCGTGAGCACAACGCTCAACCACTCGACCACGGAGGCCGTCGGCCGCCTATATACTTAAATATATTTATTAATAAGCTGTTATATTAAAAACGTTTACTACATTTGTAACGTATTCCGCTTGACTAGTGAGTTTGCTCTCCTGCTTTTGTCAGGATATCATTTAAATTCACATTTAATATTAATATAAACTATTTGGAATATGGTGATCTATGATGATTATGATCACTAAAACCATCGGAAACCTCTTATATTACGGTGATTGTATAGGTACATACAGGTACCAGTATTCCGAAACTTGGGATCTTCTTGAGTTTTAAGTAGTTTGGGGACAACAGTAAGTGAGCAAATAGGTTGAGTTACTTTCTAATATTTTAGTTGAGAGATATAATAAAACTGAAACGTACCGGTCGTAAGGTTTGTGTCCGAATATATGCGCGAAGCTATTGACAGACCAGGTAAAGTTGAGAGAGAACATGTATCGCAGGAATGGCTGCGACAGTAAGGCGAAACTCCAGGTCTCTCCCCATGCGTACACCGGCACCAGGGTCGGGAGGATGAAGCAGACGACCAGCTTGAACCAGTTGAAGTACCTGTTTGTGAAGTAACGTGTAAGAGCGGTGATGACAGATTTTACTGATAATAAATAGTAGAACATTCCATTATTTCCAGTGTCTACTATTAACAAAGCATATTTTCACGTACACGTTTCGAAGGCGTTTCTATTTTGTATTTTTTTGAAAACTAAGTACTTAAAGCTCATAAATGTCTTCAAGGATCCGTAGTTAAATGAATACAAGTTTTACAAATTCCAGCTAAGATTTCATAAAGCCTATTTATTCTACGCAGAATAAACTATCGGCTCCAAATCTTAGAAAAGTAATGGTTTTGAGCTATTTGGGTTGCAGTCACATTAGTTGTTACAGTTGAATTTCGAGTAGAGCGCGGCTTTATATTTTACTTTTTTTTATACATATTTATTTATATATATTATATACACCTAGATATATACGTTTTGTTGTTGTAATTGTGAATGCAGTGTGTAGGTACCTGTAATTGGGGCACATATACATTTTAGAACATTACAATATATGTACTGTTGGTATACCTATCTAAATAAATAAATAAATACATACTTGGTGTGGAACCTGACGAGCGGGTCGTTGACGATGTCGCTCATGTCGATCTTGGCGCCCTCGCGCAACACGTGCGGGTGTTTCTTCATCATCAGCCACCCGACGTGCGAGAAGAACAGCCCGCGCCGCGCGTCGTGCGGGTCCGCTGACGTCTCCGAGAACTTGTGGTGCACGCGATGATCGCGCACCCAGTTGTATATGTTGTTCTGCGACAAGAAACATAACATAAGCTCACAATTATATCCCAATTGGGGTGAAATAAGTACCCACACCTCACCGATCTTTCTATTAGACCAATGTGATAGGTGGTGAGTCGTATCGTCGTCTAAAATGGTCGAGCCAATCGTGTTAGTGAAAACTTCACTTTAGATAAGTAAATTAATAACTCATTGGTGCAAGTCTGGTACTGGTTCGAACCACAGGGCCACAGTAACATGGACCAATTCACACACATTATTTAAATAACATTAGAAAAACCTTCGATATAAACAGACTATACGTTTCCTCCAACTGGAGTTGGTTTGGAGCATATTTCAGCGCGTTGTTCCACTCTGCCAACGCGCAGAAAAGTTCGAGCGAAAAGCTAATCCATTTCTTATAGGTATTATAATTATATTAAAACAAATGTCTGGTATACGGCGTTTTATAAAGCCTTAGCAAGACGTCTAGAAAAAGAATCACAGAATAGAAAAGGTCGGATGCTTTTTATAATAATATAATAAGTATGACCTGGACCTTCGTTATAGGTAGGTATTTGTATTTCTAACATTGTATGTTTTCGTAAAAAGAAAATAGTATTTTATAATGGTGTTTTCTTATACGTACCTGTCCAGCTAGTGAATAACACAGCATAAGTATAATTTGTAGCGGCATTTTCGCCTTATACGACCGATGACACCAGTACCGATGAGCTCCAGCAGTCACTCCGAAACCCGCGACTTCACCCATGAACATACCTAAAAGTCAATTGTTTTATTATCTTAAAACATCATAAATTATCGGTCATTGTTGACCGTTAGGAAAATTCTAGAACATACTAATAGAACGGGCAGAAACACAAGTGAATTACGTAGGCTGCTGCCGGAGGATCGAAAAAAAACCGAAATGATTTATAAAACTATTTAATTTCAGTAATTGAAATTACAATATTTAAACTTATATTAATTAAAACTAAAAGAACCTAACTTGTTCGATACAAGAATAAGTAGTGACAATCTAAAATTATACATCAAAAAGTAAATGTCGAAATAGTGGGGAAATAATATTGAGTCTGCGGAACGTGTCGTCGCTTGTCCTCAATCTAGATGTTAACGCTAACGAAGGGTTTGCTGCGTCGGCAATAGTCTTATAGTAGGCATATGTAACACCTCCCCCCTAAGATGAGCAACTATTTTAGTACGTTCAGTGAAAATGTTGCGGGGACGTTCTCCAGGGTTTGAAGTTGTTTCTTATTTCCAGGTTTTTCATAAATATGTCGTCCAGGGGCTGGCGATGCTGGATCCTCAATCGTCTTATGATGCCATAGCCGGTAGCGACGTAACACGATGTAGAGGGTGAGTGCGCCTGCACTTAATATCACGATGTAGAAGGGTATGGTGGTGTGATACAGGGCGTTTGGTTGCGCTCGTTCCAGTTGAAGAGGAGCCTCCATCATGATCCTATCTTCTATCTCATGCAATCCCTTGAGATTAATAGAGTGGAGATTAATATGAGATGTAGTGGTAGGGCGTTTTTCTTCATCATATGGTATCTTCATAAGTTTCAGAGGCTGGCCTTTTATCTCATCGTTATCATTGGTAATAGTGAACTCCGGTGTTCGCAGGTAGCAGTTGACGGGGATAGTAGCGAGATAACTTCCCTGCAGTGAGTTGATGTCTTCTCTTCCGCAGGTTAGGCGTACTTTCGTGGGTTGTGGGAAGGACACGACGTAGTGCTGGTCATCGAGCTTCTCCATGGCTTCTCTGGATAGTGATACCTCTGTAAAGTGGCAGGAATTCTCCAGAGCTTGATTAGTAATGAGATGTTGTATACAGTCAGACTTGGTGCGAATCTGGTGGTTAATGTTCTCCTCGCAGAGATACCAGTTATTTAACTTCGGGCATTCTGCCTCTATGTACACGAACTTATTCTCAGTATTGATTGCTATGAAAGGATAAGAGGGGATGAGAGCTAAGTGCTTTTTATTAGGCACTATAGAGAGTCTATACAAGTCATAAGTACTTTTTGAAACTATAGGGAATCTAAAAATGATAACTATTTGCCTATCTATGTAATAAAACCCAGGTTTAATCATATTGTAATATTCTCTCAATTCTAAGTTTAAAATTTGATCTTTATTATAAATTAATTTTAATTTACGTATCATAGTTTCTAACACTTCTACATCTATCATAGAATGATGCGTGCTAGAGGCACGAATAAAAGCTAACGTATTTTCCAACCTAATTATTTCTGACATAAGGTCCTCTACATTTTCAGTGACTAATTCTAAAATTTGGGCAAATTTCGCATATTTAATTAAACTACTTTCTCTATAGGTTTCCTTGTCCAAGAGTAACTCTAAAGTGGCATTAATTTTATTTTGGTTCTCAATCAGCTGGGCTAATGCACTGCTGTGTCGTGACATCCATTCTTTACTCAAACTAACGTGATTATTTAACTCGGATACAACTTTATCTTGATTTTTCTGTAAGTAATTGATAGCGTTATTATATTTCAAAGCGTCAGTGTAGTCTAAGTTACCAGATATACTTTTTATTACAGAGCCCAGGCTGTCTACAAGACCTCTTTTAGCGCGGTTTGGTTCTAATGATCTTAACTGACTTAATACTTTGCCAAGCTTACTCGTAAGATAAGTTATTTGTAACTCGTATAGAAGGTAAGTGTCGTTACTAAGTCGCGAATTGTAGGTAAGTAATTGAGCCTGTAACAGATTAATTTTGTTTTCAATCTCGTCCAGTTGTACGTATTGAAGGAAAGTATGGTAATGGGTTGTCAGTCTAGTAGCTCCAAGTTTGTAAGGTAAAAGTCCAGGTCCATCGTCAAGGCTTTCAAGTCTTATCTCTTGAGGTCGAGTCAGACGGATCACCAGTAACAGCGGAATTCTGTAACAATTTAGGAACACGTTTCAGGCGCGATTTAGCCACGGGGCCACGTTTCTTCGAGGTATAAATATGTATGGGTAAGTCGGCGAGAACAGTGTCCTGGGTATAACGCGGTGCGGTTTTTTGTCGGCTCGCGAAAGGATTTTTAATAAAAACTTGTTGTTGCGGTGAATATTCTACTTCGGGCTCGCGGTCTTTATTGCGGCTCTCTATTAACGCGGTACGATTAGCAAGTGAAGATTCGTTAACTATTTCATACACTTTTTCCATTTGCTCTTTATGATTTTGCGTGTACTGTTGCAATAAGTGTTGCGTAAGATCCATGTCGAGGGTATCACGTGCGTCAAAATGTCCAGTCAGCAAGTCAAACGGTCTGCATTTAGTAAAAGAGTGTATAGAGCTATTGTAAGCGATAATTGCATATGGCATAAGATTGACAATTGGCTCGTCCTTATGTTGCAATTTTAATATTCTGAGGTGTTCAAGTACAGTCAAGTGGAAACGCTCTATGTTACCATTGTCATTTGGGGAGTGGGCAAGAACTTTATGATGATTTATCTTATGAAGTCGGGTAAATTCAGAGAAAAGTTGGTTGGTGAATTCAGTTCCATTGTCAGTTATTATAGTCATAGGGAGACCGTGATGAGTACAGTATAACAGTAACGCTTGCAAGATACTAACAGCTGTGCCGTCACGTAAATGGTACGCTTGTCCGTACTTCGTGAAAACATCGATGAAAGTTACGTATTTTTCACTTTGCACAGTGAATAAATCCATGTGAATTATCTCAAACGGTTTTGTAGCTGGAGGTACCAGATTAAATTGTGGTCTAATGGGATTCCTATCGTATTTAGCTTGTCCACATATTGTACATTCGTTAATAAATTTAGTTATGTGCTCCTTCATTTTAGGCCAGAAATATCTTCGTGATAGAGCGAGATAACACTCGTGAATGCCACGGTGGTTAGTCTTACCGTCATGGTAATGGCGAATTATATCTTGTTGGCGAAGATATTCCTTGACGTTCTCCAGTTCAACCTTGGATAAAACAAGGTTCATAGAAGAACTTTTGAACTTGTCCTGGATGATCGGGATGATAGAGTACATGGCTAAGGGTGGATTTATTAAGATTGCGGTTTTGACTTTAGGGTTGACATATTCTTTTATAGCGTTAACTACATCGTTCTCTAGATTTGATTCGGACAATTGAACAGCTACACTCGTGTGAGTGTCGAATGGCTTAGTCATTACCGGTTTACGTTTAACGTCACTAACTACAGTGAAACGGATTTGTCGGTGAAACTTATTAAGGGGTTCGTCTGTAATTGGGACTTCTAGGATGGGATGTTCGTTAGCAGTATGTACGGTGTTAGTCGATGAGTCAGCTAGAGTCGGTGGTTTTTCAGAAGGGTTGCCTAGGAGTGAACTGAGCTCCTCAATTTCCTTAATTAAGGACTCAACCTCCTCATTATGGATCTCAATACGAGAAAGGGCGTCGGCATTAGTATTGTGCTTGCCTTTCTTGTATACAACTGTGAAGTCGTACTCACTAAGTCTTAGTCGCCATCTAGTTAGACGTGAATTTGGTTCTTTTAAATTCATCATCCACTGGAGTGGTTTGTGGTCAGTCAGTATCCTAAACTTACGTCCAAAGAGATATGGTCGGAAGTACTTTGTAGCCCAAACTATGGCAAGAAGTTCTTTCTCGATGGTACTATAATTCATTTCGCTCTCGTTAAGAGTGCGAGAAGCGTAGCACACGGGCTTGTCCGATCCTATAGGCCCTTGGGATAATATAGCTCCAATAGCTACGTTTGAAGCATCTGTGGTCAGTATAAACTCCTTATTGAAGTCAGGGTACTGAAGTATGGGGTCATTAGTGAGAAGAGTTCTACATCTCTCGAAGCAGTTAACATAGTCGGAGTCTAACGTGATTTTTCTACCTTTTTTTTAAACATTGGGTAAAAGGTTTTGTTATGCGAGCAAAGTCGGGGATGAATTTACGGTAATAACCGAGAAGACCTAGGAACTGCTTAATTTCCTTGGGGGTTTTTGGGATTGGATACCTCTGTATGGCTGAAATCTTGTCCGGGTTAGGTTTTATGCCATCACTACTGATGATATGACCTAAATAAGCCGTTTCAAGTTTAAGGAATTCCGATTTATCCATTTGGATCTTAAAATTGGATTCTCGAAGGCGTTGGAAAACCTTTTCCAGGTTAATCATGTGTTCCTGAAGGGATGTGCTGAACACAATGATGTCGTCAAGGTAGACAAGGCATATCTCGTTTTGAAGACCTCTAAGGACATTATCCATAACTCGTTGGAAGGTGGAAGGCGAGTTTTTAAGTCCCATAGGCATTCGAAGAAATTCGAAATGACCATGCTCGACGTTAAAGGCTGTCTTGGGGATGTCCTGCGGGTCCATTTCTACCTGATAGAAACCACTTGCCAAGTCTAAGGTAGTAAAGTACTGGCATTTCCCTAGCTTGTCAAGGACATCGGCAATGTTGGGTATCGGGTACTTATCATCTATAGTCTTTTCGTTAAGTTTACGAAAATCGACTACTAGACGCCATTTTTGCTTACCAGAAGCATCCGCTTTCTTGGGTACTACCCAGATGGGTGAGCTCCAGGCAGAGTCCGATGGTCGTATAATACCCTGGTCTAACATCTTAGCTATCTGATCTCTAACTTCCTGTCGGTGAACGAATGGGTAGCGATAGCTTTTCGTGTACACGGGGACCTCGTCAGTTGTTCTAATGCGATGTTTAATTTTATTGGTGAAAGTTAGGGCTTCACCATCGATATAAAAAACGTCTGCGTAACGGGAACAAAGAGTAGTGAGATTAGCTTTTTCCTCTTCGTTAAGATGGTCCGTACGCAATCGCGATACCACGTCCTGCTCGCGCAACATAGCTTGTGTGGTGCGCGTGCACTCTACGTTGAACAACTCGGCTCGGGCGGGGTGATCGAGTGAAAATATAATGTCGTTTGACGTTGTATTTTCGACTTCTAAATAGCCACGGTTATTAGATACAGTAGTTAGACACTCGTAAATCATACAGTTACAAATTACCTGCTGTGGGATGATGACGTCACCGTCGGGTGCATCAATGGGGATTCGAATCAATTTGGAAGTACCGGCGGGGATGATATCCTCATAAAGGTTAACATTATGTGAATTGTACATTCTTATTGGATTTATAGCAGATCGCGTAACTAAATTACCGTGCTTTAAGTCAATTTTTGCTTCCCAAGTCGTCAGTAAGTCCAATCCTATAAGTCCATCAAAGTAGTCATGAAAACGGTATACAAATAACTTGATACTATCGTTGTCATTGAACTCGGTGAAACAAGGTAACGTGATAGAATAGTCGTTCCTACTTGTGGCGTGAACATTCGTAACTTCAAAGGGATCGTAGTTGAGAGGAAACTGCGAAAAGTATTTTTCAACAGCTTCGGGACTAATAAAAGATTGATTTGCACCGGTATCTATTAAAAGTTTAAGTGGTGGATTTGAAATTTTTATGTACGGCAGTTGACGTTGAGTTTGCAAGTTTAATTCTATTTTGGCTTTTTTAATATCGAAGCCGTCTGAAAATCCTGCTCAACCTGGCTGGTGCCTGGCTGTGGTTGACCTTCATCGCTCAGCTGATTGTCTGTCGTATCGCAACGATATGCACTGGTGTCATATTCAACAGGATAAGTATTATCGTAATCCGCGTAGTAAACGTACTCAGGTTCGCAGTAGTACTCGGAATTGTAATATGAATCGTCGGGACTTGCACACTCATTCATGTTCATTTCGCGGGTTTTAAAATAACTTGTTGGTGGTGGATTGCCTGATTTACGCCAATCATGTCCTGTCATCATAGTATGGGGTAACTGTTTAGGGACGAAATGCTGTACACCACTCATGGGTTTAGGAAAGATTTGCGGTGAATGATTTTTGGGTGGTAACCGGAACACGTTACTATTGGGGTTGTAATTAGGTGGTAGAGCGCGGAACATTTGTTGCGTACGAGTAGGCATACGAAGTTGCGGCTGATTTGGTGGAACGTGGAATTTAAACGGCTGAGGCGCGGGTGGCATAGCGCGTTGTGCCATAGGGGCTGGCCAGTTGAATGGTATTGGCGGCGCTTGGTAATTCTGATTAGACGGGGTGGACTGCTTGTATTGGGACCTTGGTACATCACTACGCTGTTGCAAATACATAGCGTTAAGTTCGTCCTGCACATACTCGAGAGCTTTCTCGATGGTCTCGGGACGCATACACCGTATTCGGGACCCTAAGGGTTCTTTCAACCCTCGAACAAATGCCTGCATAGCGACCTTCTTATATAAAGTTCGCTTTGCCTCAATAGTCGTCTGTATAGAGTCATGTAATGTCACGTAAGTCATTATCGTGCTGAATAAGGTTTGGCATTCCGCGTAAAATTCCTGCGGTGTTCTATTACCCTGCGTTGCTAATGAGAGGTCATTGTACAGTGCTGTCTCGTCACGTTGATCCGAAAAATTATTAACTAACGCCGTACGAATACCCAACCAATTATCAGGAATCCCATTGGAGTTGATAATGCTTGCTGCGGAACCGGTGATTTTATTAAGTATTCCGTTTAATACACACGAGTTAGTTAATTCACTACCTGGATCATTGCTCATATATTCGATTACTATCTGATCACAGATTCTAATGAATCTTGTGAGCACATTCGGGTTCCCATCAAACTCCGGGACCATGCGCAGTGCTTTGTAGACATTATCTCTATCGACTGCCATTTTTATATCCTTACCTAATGAATTTAGATTTATTATCCTATTACTATCTACTACGTGGCGGCGAGCCTGTCGAGATGCAGGTTCCCGCGGGAGGGAATTTTTCGATGGATGAAAAATTGTGTAAAACTAAAGAGAACTAGGGGGTAAAAATAGCAAGCAACACGAGAACAGTTCAAGTGTACTCACATATATCTCATCTCTGGTTCCTCTCTTGAATCGAAGTCTGGATTCTCCTCTTGGCGGCAGCTGGTTCGTAGATTCAGGATACTCAGGAACGGAGCTCAATAGCTACCCGAGAGATTTGCGGCGATCACTCTTGATGTGCGAAGAGTTATGGTGCCCACGGATCTACTCGTGAGTATCCTACCGACTGCGCCAATTACGTAGGCTGCTGCCGGAGGATCGAAAAAAAACCGAAATGATTTATAAAACTATTTAATTTCAGTAATTGAAATTACAATATTTAAACTTATATTAATTAAAACTAAAAGAACCTAACTTGTTCGATACAAGAATAAGTAGTGACAATCTAAAATTATACATCAAAAAGTAAATGTCGAAATAGTGGGGAAATAATATTGAGTCTGCGGAACGTGTCGTCGCTTGTCCTCAATCTAGATGTTAACGCTAACGAAGGGTTTGCTGCGTCGGCAATAGTCTTATAGTAGGCATATGTAACAAGTGTGTAAACAGAAGACAATATGCAGTCACTTTTACGAAGTCCCAAATTTTGTGGTTTAGAATTTAAGCGTTGGGCTTATGATCCGGAGGTCCCGGGTTCAAATCTTGGTGAGGTTGGGGACATATTAAAAGAAATCATTTTGTGATCTTTAGTTTGGTTGGGATGTTTGACATTATAGAGCCAAATCTCAGGGACACTTGGCTGAATAGTAACCCTGACACCAGGGTTGACGAGTTCCGCCATTGCTCTTTATAAACAGCCTACACGAAAGAAGAAGAAGAAGATGAATTATATGGTGATAGATATGTGATCAGCTCATCGCCCATAATGGGATATCGTGATGAAGTTAGTGGATATAGGTCATGTTGGGGATGATAAGCCGATGATAAGAAGTAAAGTTACGTTTTATACTTCTCCCTAGCGTTATTCTATCTGAAGGTTTTTACAGAACCGACTGTTTATCTAACCTTTCAACCCGCGAAACCAAAACCACCCAATAAAGTTACGCTTAATGCTATGCTTGTTGATGCTTATGGGATGTAAAAGCATACTCACTAAATAGCACAGTCTGCAGTTTTGGGAAGTTCCCAGTGAGTAGGTAGTAAAGGAATGCTCCAACGGATATAACGTGGAAGAGTGAGATGATTATCAAATTAATCCATCTGAGGGCTGTTTCGAATCCCATACGTTTCTCCCATTCTCTGATCGGAGCTAGGAATTTGGGATCGTTTTTCGGCCGCGTTTCTTCGTAAACATTGGGTTTGTATGACGGTTGTATTGTGTCACGCGTCTTGGCTTCAATCAGCCTGTGTGTCAGTTTCAAACCATTATCTTCATTGTCAGAATGGGATGGCTTCTGCACCAGAGAGACCTCAGTGATCGTTGCAGGAGGCATCGTGCTGTGGATAAGAAAAAATATTTAGTAGGTACCTGCTTAGTGATTAAGTACTTAAGTAATATTTAATTTCTCCGTTGCATTCACATGGTTTTACACTGTACAGGATGTTAGTGACATCGTAACGAAAAGAGGGATGAGGGATAATTCAGAACATGATTTTGAGTTGATATCAAGTGAAATTTCCTATCGGAAAATTCATTTTAAAATTATTTTCATTTCCATACTTTTGCGACGGAAAAATCCACATGATATCAACGCAGAATCATGGTGTGAATCATCCCTCAAAGTTTTCGCTACGATGTCACTTACACCCTGTATTATACATAAGTCTATTTTAATTTATAGTTTTTATTTTATTAAATTATTATTATTATTTTTTGTTTTAGTTTTATATTAGTAAGTAGGTATTTTTATTCATATAATTTCTCAAAATTTGTACGCGTATGTAGGTATGTCTATCTATATTTAGTTTTATACACTGAATATATGTAGTCTCTTTGTCACGTAGGTCAGCAGCAAGAAATCTCTTTCTTAGAGATAAACTTACTTGTTTGTCTGTTTTGTTTGTATGTTTCTTTCTCTGTTCTATTGTGTACAAATAAATAAATAAAATAATAATAAGGTGGTGGGAAGAGCGTATACTTAATGTCCAAATTAATGCTCAAAATTTAATGTTGTCTCTATAGGGACGAAGACTATTAGTGCTATTAGTGTTCATTAGAGCGACTATTTAGGGCGACAGCTTTAATCAATCATGCCTGGGAAAAGTGAAATGTTTAGTTTCTTTAAAAATATAATTTGTAACAATAGTATCTAACATTTTTTTTAGCCAACCGTAAATATACACATAGCGTAGATGGCAGTAGTATAGTGTAGTGTAGAGTGCTGAGTAGATTCGTCATCACCCCTTCAGCTAAGTTCCACTTCTAATCTGGTAGTAAAAAAAATAAAACTTATTAAAACCACCCCAACCCTTAATTAAACATCTTGTTTAATAAAATTCACAATAGTTTTGGGAAAATAAAAATAAAACGAAAGCTCCATTAATAATAACTTATTAAATAAATACACTTCTCATTTAAAAATCGAAGCACCTAAAAAGTTAGGTTTCGCAAGGACTACCAGAAAAATATTAACAGGAATAATAAATCTATGTAATTTTACAGTGGGTTTGTAACGCCTGCCGCGTTTTACTACTGAGTGTAATTGCTCTTGTTTTTCTGTTAGGAACTATCAAAAAGTTATCATTGAAAACACTTAAAAACTACTGCTTAAAACTAAAATATTATTACATAAATAAACATATACTAATTAATTTAACAAAACATATCTATTTACAAAATAATTCCGTTAATATTGTACGACTTTAATAATTATCACATTGCGTAGGTAGCCGTACCTACATTCCACAGCCGAGCCGTTACTCTTCCGATCGGATGTTCGACACAATCCTTCTGCCTTTGTAGCGAGAACACCTCGATTACTCGTATATTTTTTTAAATACGTTTTTTTACTAATTTTGTCTACGATATAATAATTTATAGTGTTGTGTTATCCCCATTGATTGGGTAAGTGTAGCAATTACCATTTTTATTAGTTTAAATATTAACGTAGACTAGTACATGCTTTCTTTGTTCATTGCATGACTGTCATTTTTCATAATCATCGTGTAAATGTTTTTTCACGCTTTAGTGCTTATTTTATATCATAATTAGCAATCTTTTATGTTCAAAACAACATTTAAATTGTCAATTTTTCTAAATTAATTCTACTTAACCAACTTAAAGTTATCTTTGTACCTAAGTACTTTCCTTGTTTAAATAATTCTTAAATGGAACAATAATAATGTACAAAATACGTTTAATATCGTTGCTATTAAAATTATTCAGTTTAAAATATTCAATTTTACTATTTTGTTAGATAGTTTTTTAAAACAACTACCTACCATAAATTTATCTTGTTCTTTGTTCTTTTTCTAAATTTATTTTGCTAAATTCACTTTTATTGTGTGTAATTTGCTGACAGCCACATCTTAGATTGCTAAGCTTGCTTGCTATCCACTTCCCATCTTCAATCAAGCTAAGGGATCGGCATGTGGCAGTCAGACTGGGAATTCGGACAATTCTTGAAATGACTAATTCCGGGTTCCAGGGTTCACCCTTCGAGTTCAGCAACCGCAGGACCCACTACCGGTCCTGTACTTACCTGCACCGTTTCACCCTTCGAGTTCAGCAACCGCAGGACCCACTACCGGTCCTGTACTTACCTGCACCGTTTCACCCTTCGAGTTCTACAACCGCAGGACCCACTACCGGTCCTGTACTTACCTCTACCGCTTCACCTTTCGGGTTCTACAACCCGCTGGATCCACTTTCGGTCCTGTACTTACCCCACCGTTTCTGCTGCCCTGCTGCGCGCGCCGGTGTACCCCGTGTCGTCGTGGGAAGAGTTACAGGGAAGTGGTAGTTTTCCTACTGCACCAAGGGTGCTCAGCCAGTATCAAATTACCTGCGACCCAGAGATCCGATCTATGTACTTGCTAGGGATTTAATGTCAATAAACTTGGTTTTATTTCTATATACCGTTTTATTTACCCTAGTAAGTACAACCTATTTGATTCGCGTGATAGAAGCGACAATGGCGCCCAACTAAGGAAATACTGAGCTGAGTATCCTTTTTGCTGGTTTTAGCATTTTTGGTCATCTTTGGTGTTGGTCTGATTATTTTGTCTAGCTTTAAGTGAATTGTAACTGCAACTTTTGTGTGCTGTGGTTGCTTTGTGGGAATACCTAACTAATTCTCTTTCAAGGTGATTGCATACAATTAAAAACTCAAAATCGAACCTACCACATCGCACAGAAGGAAACATTTGATTTTGCACTGCCAACCTCTGTCTATCCCTGTGTTTTAATTGTTGTGTACTTTTGATAGTAGCATTTGTTTTCTTGTTATTTTCCTTCTGCCGTTTGTTGTGTTTTAGTTATTAAGACTTCAGGTACTTGCAACACTTACTCAAAAAATAACTATTCAACTAATCTAATTACAATTTGAACATAAAGTAATAGAGATGTCTCGTCCAATTAAATATTTATCACTTCAGAAAGATGAACTCCTTTATGAAGAGGTTCATGGCATGTCAAGGATATTAAACTTACAAACTATTCTAAATAATTATATCTAAAAAATTACCTAACTAAAATAAAACTTTCTATATTTACAAAACTTCCTTGCTGGGATGGAAGTGAGAGAAAAACATAGAATCCCCCAGCTGCTTACTAATTCTCGAGCAGACTGTAAGAGTCAGTCAAGAGATTGATGTGTAATACCATCAAACGCCTTAGGCCTGCCAAAAACTTAAATCTTGAGCATGGCATGCGTCTTCTAATATCTTCTAATATTCTCTAAAAATACCTTACATACTACCTTAAAAAAAAAAAAAAACTAAAACTACACTTACTAAAACTATATTAAAAAATCCAAAACTAGCCTAAAACAATGTCTTACTTACTAAAACTACCTACCGTCTTAAATATATTTACTTATATATAGTATTTCTAATTTTTTTTTTACAAAAAAAAAATATTGAATCTCCAGGCCCTACCCCTAGGACATTCTATTTATTTTATCTTCGGCCCTACCCCGAAGATAAGAAAATTATACTATAAAAAGAAAAAAAAAAAACGGTTACCTTAAATCTCCTATTGATTACGTGTGAGTACTAAGCTGCGGTTAAAAGTCTAGTACTCTTTTTGGAAAGGACGCAGTCACTTAAAACTAAATAAGATAACTGTTTGTGTGTGAAAGGGATGAAAGAAAGTAGGGGGGTGAATGGAAGGGTTGAAATGAATGTGTACCACGTAATTTTTAGAATGGTCAATAGTAAGAAGGACAGACTAGGTTACATTTTAGTCAGCGGATTTTCTTAGCGAAAATCCTACCCAAAAAAGGGGGGTATGTAACGCCTGCCGCGTTTTACTACTGAGTGTAATTGCTCTTGTTTTTCTGTTAGGAACTATCAAAAAGTTATCATTGAAAACACTTAAAAACTACTGCTTAAAACTAAAATATTATTACATAAATAAACATATACTAATTAATTTAACAAAACATATCTATTTACAAAATAATTCCGTTAATATTGTACGACTTTAATAATTATCACATTGCGTAGGTAGCCGTACCTACATTCCACAGCCGAGCCGTTACTCTTCCGATCGGATGTTCGACACAATCCTTCTGCCTTTGTAGCGAGAACACCTCGATTACTCGTATATTTTTTTAAATACGTTTTTTTACTAATTTTGTCTACGATATAATAATTTATAGTGTTGTGTTATCCCCATTGATTGGGTAAGTGTAGCAATTACCATTTTTATTAGTTTAAATATTAACGTAGACTAGTACATGCTTTCTTTGTTCATTGCATGACTGTCATTTTTCATAATCATCGTGTAAATGTTTTTTCACGCTTTAGTGCTTATTTTATATCATAATTAGCAATCTTTTATGTTCAAAACAACATTTAAATTGTCAATTTTTCTAAATTAATTCTACTTAACCAACTTAAAGTTATCTTTGTACCTAAGTACTTTCCTTGTTTAAATAATTCTTAAATGGAACAATAATAATGTACAAAATACGTTTAATATCGTTGCTATTAAAATTATTCAGTTTAAAATATTCAATTTTACTATTTTGTTAGATAGTTTTTTAAAACAACTACCTACCATAAATTTATCTTGTTCTTTGTTCTTTTTCTAAATTTATTTTGCTAAATTCACTTTTATTGTGTGTAATTTGCTGACAGCCACATCTTAGATTGCTAAGCTTGCTTGCTATCCACTTCCCATCTTCAATCAAGCTAAGGGATCGGCATGTGGCAGTCAGACTGGGAATTCGGACAATTCTTGAAATGACTAATTCCGGGTTCCAGGGTTCACCCTTCGAGTTCAGCAACCGCAGGACCCACTACCGGTCCTGTACTTACCTGCACCGTTTCACCCTTCGAGTTCAGCAACCGCAGGACCCACTACCGGTCCTGTACTTACCTGCACCGTTTCACCCTTCGAGTTCTACAACCGCAGGACCCACTACCGGTCCTGTACTTACCTCTACCGCTTCACCTTTCGGGTTCTACAACCCGCTGGATCCACTTTCGGTCCTGTACTTACCCCACCGTTTCTGCTGCCCTGCTGCGCGCGCCGGTGTACCCCGTGTCGTCGTGGGAAGAGTTACAGGGAAGTGGTAGTTTTCCTACTGCACCAAGGGTGCTCAGCCAGTATCAAATTACCTGCGACCCAGAGATCCGATCTATGTACTTGCTAGGGATTTAATGTCAATAAACTTGGTTTTATTTCTATATACCGTTTTATTTACCCTAGTAAGTACAACCTATTTGATTCGCGTGATAAGAACGTGACAGGTTTTTAATTTATTAATGTTTAAAATTCAAATAACTAAACTCGAATAACTAGTCTTTTAACTTTCTTGAATTACTTATAAGTATATATAGAAAGTAAATAATATAGAAACTACAATCTATCTACAAAACGGTGTAGGTATTCTTTAGTAGTTTCAAATGTTGTTCTGCAACTTTTGAATAGATTTACATTTATCGAAGTGTGCATCCAACTTCTACTCAAAATTTTGTAATAGAGAGAGTTGAGTTTATTGTGGTCAAGGTATGGATAAAAGTTCAAGCGCCCTGAACCCGGTAGATAACTCGATTATTCATTTGCCTCATTGTTAATTTCGAACCTTGAAACGTCCAATTCTCTTGTTAATTTGAACCTTTAACTAGTACGTAGTATGTAAGTATTCCCAAAACAGCTATAAGATACTGTTAGAACATTCTGTTTTCCCCTTATGGGCAGTTTGATTAATTACTTAAAGCGACATTGTGGGGTTGCGTGTCTTAAATTATCTGCTGATGTCACTCCATGTTTGTAGCTGCTATTCATGGGAAGCCATTGTATATGCAGGGAGGTAGTTTATTGTATGGGACAATAATATAATACGTCGATGGTTTGGACATCAGAATTCAGTTATAAAACCCACCCTAAGTGAATTTGAATGTATCGCCCCAGTACGTTTCTATACCTATATTATTCGTTTAGCATAAAGTTACTGAAGACGTCTCCCTGAAGTCTCGTTGGTTGGTTTTAATTTTATATTGCATTATTTTGAATGGCAACTTTTTAACTATTATCCTATTTTAATGATGAAATATTTTTTTTTAATATTTAATCGTCTGGTTTATAGAGGTGTGACAACTCAAGGCATTTTTATGTTGTTTGATTTAGCATATACTAATTTATTATCTTTTGCGACTAATCAAGTTTCAAAATAATATTCAAACATTTATCGACTTGAAGTATTTATATCAGAAGAAAATTAGTGCGCCCGTTGATGTCTTTTATATAAAATGGCATCATTACGAATAACTCATCAAAAAAATTAGATAAGACTTGATTTCACAAAATCTGAATATATTTTTTGAATGCGGTTATCAGGAATGGCGAAGTTATGGTGTGCGTTGTTATGCGCATGCGTAGTGTGGGGCGGCGCGCGCGCACGGTGCCCGGCGGCTGCGCTGGCGCCGCTCACCTACGTGGTGGAACACGCCGTGTGGCGCGGCTGGCATCAAGCCGTCATTTACACGCCAGGTCTCGAGCCAGGTGATATGCTTTTTGTGATATGCATTGTTTAAAGAGATTTTTTTTTATGTTGATTTTATGGGTGATTTGATTACTCTCGGCAAACCTATTTTCGGTTTAAAATTTTGCTACGCGAGTCGCATTGTCAGTAGTAGGTATCATCAAAAAAATATACCACGGTAGTATTTACTAGACTTCAGAGCTCGTACCAAAATCAGTGACTCACGCAAATCAAAAGAAATTGTTGGATCACGTAATTATTAGGAAATGTAATAATAATAATAATACATTATTATGTAGAGATAAGAACTTCACCCGACTCTTCATTACGTGTTAGAATGCATTTATGGTCGCACTCGACTATGAAGGAGGTGGTAATTACTCGTAATCATGCGACAGGAATGTAAACCTTAATCTGAATTACATTAATGTTTACAGGTACACACCAACACTCGTGCCCTAATTTGTACAAACCTTGTTAAGCAAGCACAACCTTGATAATTATTTGAATCTTATGGCGGGCATCTGTAATCATGCGATAATAATATTTTCCTGGATAATACCATGAATAACCTTTGTTTAACGCAAATAGGTACAATTGTATAGGTAAATAAAATAAAAATAAAATATTGGATAGTTACAGGTAGCAATTTTGAGAACTAATAAATAACTTACGACATAATTATTGAACATCAGTTATGACAAGAATTTGCACCAGCATGGCACTTTAAACTTATTTTAAATGGACAAACTTTTAATTAGGAAGGTTGTAACTTCGTTATAAACGTGGCAGAATATACTTCTGGCGAGCGCCATGGTGCTGTGTCAGAAAAATTACGGGAAAAACGTTCAATAAACAAATGGACTGAGTAGACTATTGTCCTAATTACCTAATAACAATTTAAATATGTTAAAAGACAAGCAATCAGGAGAAATTATAATACTTAAATAAGTACCTTAAGTAAATATTTTAGGTTACTTATTTCTGTCGTAGAATGCTGTCAATGCTGTTAAGGTTTGTAAAATATGCTGAAATCATTATGTTTCGCAACTCAAAGATTAGTTACGAAAGCAAGTGCCTTAGGCAGTTATGAGATTGTATATTTTTTGCAATTGTTAGTGCAACCACAAGTGTCGCCTCGCCCGGGGGGGTCACGGTCATAAAAGTGCTGCATCAACAATACATCTTCAATAGAAACTTGATGAATGTCAAGAACTTCGTAGGTCTCGATTTCTATTCGTCTATGAATGCCTTTCAACCTTCGAAACATCTCATGGTAAATACAAGCTAGGTATGAGATAAATAGCGTCAGAGTAAAACTTTAAAATGGATATTGCGTAACTTTTGAATCAAATTACTTATGTTTGAAGCGATTGATGAATTTGGAGAAGGCTTTTATACTAGAACACCGTGGTGGCGCCACCATAGTTGGTCCACAAAATGTATGCAGTTTTAGAGTAAGGTAAAGAGTCAGTAACAGACTCCCGTTTTTTTTCCAGTGGTGTCATAACCATGGTGTCTTAGTGAGATAAAGAACCTAAGATTGCTCTCCGATTTTCCGGTACATAAAACAACATAAGCTCACGACCTTTCCAATTGGGGTAGTCAGAGGCACATCCATCGCCAGATGAACTAAGTACCCACGTCTCACCGAGCTTTCTGTTAGACCAACGTGATAGGTGGTGAGCCGTAACGCCGTCTATTATGGTCGAGCCAACTGTGTTAGTGGAAATAGCCTAAACGGCTAAACGTAGGCACTTGAAATTTGGAAGGGACGTAGCTTAGGTACCGTAGAGGTGCACTAAGCAAGGAATTCCCGGAATTCAACAGGATATTGCAATATTCCCACGGAAACGGGAGTTAGCGGGAAGAAACATTTGTATGAAAAAATCGAAACCGCGTAAGATAGATGTTTTCAATCTAGCATGCATGTATACCTTAGTGAATATAAAGTTTAGTTATTACCTGAATTTTGAAAAATGGGAGTTAGTGGGAAAAAAATGTATGAAGAAATGTAAACTGCATAAGTTAGAAGCTTGAAATTTGATATGCACTCCCACGCACACAAAGATCTCTCTTTTATAACACGCCACGCGGACGAAGTCGGGGGCAAAAGCTAGTAATAATATAAAGGATAAGTTAATTCTCAAGACTTAGCATTTCAACATAATACAACATTCTTACACGTGGAAATATTATACGGCTTTATTAAAATACCACCCTTTGTAATAGTGGAAAGGAATTTTGCTAAATAAAAGCTATTTTAGTAAGTATGTAACTGCTCTCAGAAGAAGGGTAATTTTAGGGTAGCTTTGATAGTAGTACATATATACATAATACAAATACATATGTATAGCTACGCGGATCAAATTGATCATACAGTATTAATTTTATGGAAACATATTTAAAATCACACTAAAGTTTAATATAAACCTGTATTAGTAAAAAAACAATAAATAATTTATATTAAGTGTAGTACTTACTTAAATTTTTATGAATTAATTTCCGCAATTTATCACGATTTAATTCACTACATTTAAAATTATAATATGCCACTTGGGAATGCAAATTCACTTGCGCGGATTATGTCGATGTGCGCAAGGAACGATGCGCGTGCGATGTTCTGAGCACGTTTGTTTACTATACGTGTCTGCTGTACTTCTGATAGTGAAAAGTAATTTGTGCATGACGAACCTTTAGCACGTACTTTCATAGTCACATCATAATTATTTAATTGACATTGGGTATTTTATTCAAATGACTAAATTACTTACCTTCCTGTCATTATTAGTTCGTTCAAACACAAGCTCAATTGATGAGCGCTAATGTTTAACTTGAGTTAATTAAAAACTTCGCTTTTATCAAGAAAAGTTCCTGGAAGAGTACACTAATGAATTAACATGTTTCATAAATTAAGATCAAAAGATATCAAACGCGAAGTGAAAATACATCGACTTATAGGTAATTATTGCAATGTTTTAGGAAGACAGAAAAAATACATCCACCTTTATTACGTGATAGGAAAAAAAGAGAGGATTGACGTAATAATCACTTTACACCCTTATTGGGATTTTATGTATGCCTTGGACAACATTCATTATTTGATCGGACAAATAGGGACTGAGAAGAATTTTCACCTGGAGTAACATTGGTTTTTGACATTATTTATTGTAAATTAGCCGCAAATGGCATTGAATACTTGGCCGGAAATAGGACTAACCAAAGGCCAATGGGAGCAAGCAATCTAACATACTTCTCCACTGTCGTTTGGTAGCAAACATTTTCAGAAAACTTTCAAAAAAGGAAGGTTTCAAAATGACGTTATTTATGCGGCGCCATTTCTCACAGACCGGTGATTATTTCCCCGGGGACATAATCGAGATCGAGTGAAGGTATTCCACTCAAAGTTCTGTCTAATATCAGGAATGTGCACTTACTACGCGACAAACTGGTAATACTTAAGTTCCTATGGAAAATATTTCATAAGGAAAGTACGAAACCTTGAAGAAATAAATAACGTAGCATATTACATTACGTTAAGGGGCGTATAAAGGTATGTAATATAAAGGAAAGAGATACTGTCCATTATCCTCAGGATGGAGGATTATTATTTAGGATTATATTTTATGTTTATTTTATTTTTAAAGAACGTCTAGGGCCCTGTGCCGAGGTTTTTCTTACAGCTTCTTTTCCTCGGCTATACAGGTTGTGAGAAGCTGCAGTAGTTTTAGGCGGATGAGACGTTCGTTATTTAAAAATTGACGATTCAAAGTGTAACTATGTTACCTACTGAATAAAGATATTTTTGAATTTGAATTATTTTAATATTGCACTAGCTTCCCACCTGCGACTTCAGCCGCGTGGACTTTTAGCTTCAAAATGGCGGGGCCAATTGGGTCCTGTGCTAGGTTCAAGATAAATTATGAAATTCTGATTACTAAATAAAGACAGATGTAAAACTGACGAAAAACATTTTCTTTTTTCTATTTCATTTAAGTATAAAAAAAAATTAAGAAAAACATTATAAGAAGTCCGACATTTTATCACGTTTTCTATGACGTCACAGTGTGCTTTTTCATACAAATTTTATGGTAATTTCGTGTATTGACGTTAAGTAAAAAGTAACTGATTGGATTAGGTGTAAACTAGCCTATTGCTTAATGTTGAAATTGCATATTGTTAGATATACTTAGTACTCATCCACAACTATTTGGTACCTAAACTAAAAGATCTAGTACCTTTCTCTCTCAAAGTTAAATTGTGGTCCCGCCATCTAACAATACGTAATTTCAAAATTATGCAATTGTTCCCGCTATTTTGACGCTAATTGTGGAATTTGGTTATTGCGGTATTATTTTAGGTACTTAATTTCCTTTTGCAGGTTGTCGTTGGGCTGTGGTGAGGTTGACGAAGTGTCTGGCGGTGAACGGGGTAGCATCCGCGGTGGATCCTGTGAGCAGGCTCCGACTAAGAACCAAGTTGGGCGTCGCCATTCTATCGCCGAGGATCAAACACAATTCGTCCGAGCTGCTCACTAAACTTATAAAAAAGGTGATAATCTATGTAATATTACTATTAATATAACTTACAGAGCTGGAAAAGTGGGTCAAGCTATTATATGAAACCGAAATCAAAAACCCGCACCACGCCCGCTTGCCAGGAAGCGCTTTGCGTAGTACTTTGTGTTACTGATACTGGCAGATACGTCGGGTTAATTAATATACTTAAACAAAATTATAACACCATCAATATTATTATTATTATTTTCCAAAAATAAGACGTTGTTACGTTCGTCTATGCATATGACTATGTAGATGTGATGTGATGTATGTCTATGTAGATTAAATAATCTAGTTGGCAAATTTCTCCTAAGATGGGTTTTGTACTCGTATATTTATTTATTTATTTTCATGGGATAACAAACAATAGGGTAGTTTCCAACGAGTCGAAACAGTTACTTTTTACTAGACGTCAAAACACGAAATTACTATGGAATTTGTATGAAAAAGCAACCTATGATGTCATAGACAAACATGATAAAATGTCGCGCTTATTATTACATGTTACTTTATTAAAATTCATAAATAACTTAAATAGAAAAAAGAAAACGTTTCTGTCACTTTTAGATCTGTCTTTATTTAGTAATCAGAATTTCATAATTTATCTTTGACCCACAAAACTACCCATTTATAACTACCCACAATAATTATGATATATTAACAATAGGTGTAGAATATTTCCACATAAGTACATGTACAACCAACCATATCACGTACGCACTGTCTGGGAACTTTTTGACAGGGTCGATGCATATTTTAAAAGAAAAAGCGTGTCAATGAATAATAATGATTCCGTCTAACTTTTTTAATGATCTTTTACAGTTTGATGATTTAGAAATGAACACGGCATCGTATGACTGGCTGCTGCTATCACGATCTGATCAGGATTTTAAAAATATGAACGAAATGTTGAATGCGTCATCAATACGCTTCGATCAAAATATTGTGGTGGCGTACCCTTTTTACCAGAACAGACCACAAACCCGTTCCTTAGGGTTGTGTGATAATAATTTCGTATATAGAAACAATGATAACGGTCATACACGGCGGCACCCACCCCACAGGCACAGATATATGAACTACAACAACTGCAATTATGGGAGTAGAGATTCGATCTGTATTAAGACTCAATATGAGAGGAACTACTACCGCACTACTGAAAGGTTTATGAACCTGACGAAATCAAGAACTTACAAGAGATCAGGAAACATTTTGCCCCTGTTTCAGTCTGGGATTGTCAACTACAACTATTCGAGAACGTTTGAGATGACGAACATTAGTAAATTTTCTCTGAAACAGCAGATTGCTAAGTGGAGCAAGTTCAACCGCTTCTATGGAGCTTCGCAAGGAATTTATTTGATACAGTACTTCAAGGTGCGCATCAATTCGACGCTATACGCTTATATGTTAGGTACGTATTTCTCTTATCATTAATTAATTATTACTTTGTTAAAAATCCCACAATTTGATGGAGTATGCTTCATACCTCCGTACGTATGTTGTTAAAAATATTATTTTTTACGAGTTTTAGGCCAAATTAAACGTAAGTACTAACTGCTGTTAAAGATTTCACATAAAAACATAACCTCACGCCTATATCCTAATTGGGGTAGTCAGAGGTACCTAAATCCATCGTAAGATGAACTAAGTACCCATACTTCACCGAAAGATAAATATTAAAGATTCTTAAAGATTTGTTCGTTAGTTTTTACGACTATAATTCAGTTTTTTGTCTACACAACGCAATGCATAGCATCAATAAAACTGCAAAGGTCAGCAAGGTACGGATCCTGGACAGTAAAGATAGGATTTATCGGTATTAGTATTATTACAACAAACTCATAATTTATGAACTTTTTTATTAAAATTATAGGACTTGGTCTGGAAGTATTAAGTATTTTATATCTAAGAAAGTTATTATTTTGCGTATTTCCCACCTCCTGAAAACAGTTTATTGTCTAGGTGAATAAATACGGTTAAATAAGTAGGTTTAGATCATAATTATTTAAGTTTCACTTCGTTATTATTCGTTATTCGTGTGGAGGAAGCAAGAGAAGTGTGTCAGGATCGAAGCAAATGGAATTCTATAATCTCTGCTTACCCGGTGGGAAATAGGCGTGAGTTTATGTATGTATGTACGGTCACGAGCATTAATATGTATACACTTTGGTACCATATCACATTAACTTTTTTGACAAATTGAACTGTAAGTCTCACTAAATGTCAAATATGTTAGTGCGACAGAGTCCTAAAGTGGGTACATTGTATGTGTCACTTCATTATTTTTTTCTAAATATATGAAAAAGTTACCTGTCCGTATTTTCTTAGCTCCACGGTCGGACGAGACTGTCAACATGGAACGCCGTCACAAAAGTGAAATTTTGACGTACTCTATATAACACACTTCCTTATACACATACTTAACACAATAACGTGCATATAATTCGCTAATAAAAACTTTGAATCAATGATAATTTAAGTGAATATTTTATGGATTAGGGCGACCATATAGAAACGATACTAATTGCGCAGGTTATTGCAATATAATAGGAGTACTTTTTATTTTTTCCGTCGTACTATATAATTTAAATAACATTTGTACTATATTTGTACTGCGGCAATACTCACGTTATACAGGTATCCTTATTTAACATTTAAAGAATTACACGAGCCCTCGAAGACCACGCAAACTTTACTTTTGACAATGTCTGTCAAGAGTTTTGTCTTTTGAAGCACACACTACAACTTTTGAAATAAAAACTCAATACTGATATTTCAATATTGAATATAAGTATTTAATTAACAAATTGGTCAAATGGTATGTTTTCATTAAGTTTTTATTAAGTATGTGACATCTGCTGTAAATAGAAAGTACTGAATAAAAATAAGAGCATGTAGACAATGCTCATAGTCGGCGTTTTGAGACCTCGCAATGCAAAATAAATATTTTTTTTTTAATTTGCTACATGTATGGGTTTAAAACCTCGGAAGCCGTAGTTTAAACTCAATAAAGAATTACAAAGTGTTGTTTATAGCTTCGAATGAGATCCTCGTGAAATAATGCTTGAAATGAAAACGCATTTTTTTATCTCCTGTAAAGGTTGATACACACTTTTACGAGGTTTTTACATTACGGTGAATTCATAAGTACGTGCTCGTAATTTTGGGGAAATAGCTAAATATATTTTATTCTCTGTTGAATTCTGTGGCTTCGTTTACAAAACGAATAAAATAAATCATTTTTTCGGAACGCGTTTTTCTTATTTGACTAAAGTGTTGCCACATCCAAGTTAAAACAAGCTTAGGATATGAGTTATAAATATGAAACAGGTCCTAATGTAGGCAATTTATTCTATCCTTCCTTGAGCTTTCGCGTAACGAACATATCCTGTCCTCCGCTCCACACACATATCTTCCGCTGTCCAAAATGTCCGTTACGACATTTACTTACTTCGCACAAAATGAAATGCCAAGTGTTCAACCTTCCTTGCGTTTTTAGCTTAGGAATTTCAGTGAAAATCGAAACGCTATGCAAAAATAAACTGAAACAAATAATATTATTTGTAACATAACATATCGCCGTCTATAATGGTCGAGCCAACTGTTTAAGTGCAAACAAAAATTTGCAAGTCTGGTACCGGGGTTTGAACCGGCGTTCTCCGATTGAGAAGCAGGCTGGTGTTCCACAGGACTACAGGGACTTGGTATAATCTTTATTGTTACGATTAATTATGACCGGGCTTATCAAATTGATGAAAGTAATCATACATACATGTCATAACATAAATAGCCTATATACGTACGTCCCACTGCTGGGCAAGGCCTCCCCTCCGGAGGGGGTATGGAGCATACTCCACCACGCTGCTCCACTGCGGGTTGGTGGAGGTGTTTTTACGGCTAATAGCCAGGACCAACGGCTTAACGTGCCCTCCGAAGCACGGAATCATCTTGCTTTTTCGGACAATCAGGTGATTCAAGCCTGAAAAGTTCTTACCAAACAAAGGACAGTCTCACAAACTGATTTCGACAATGTCCCCATCGGGAATCGAACTCTCTTACCACTAGACCACGGAGGCTGTTAAAGTAATCAATAATCTTTATTTGTATACTATGATAGTGTACAAGTTGGTAAGTTACCTAAAGGGTTTCCCATCATTTAAACTTTCACGAATGACAAAATACTTTAAAACAGAGAAGTTTGATTTTGAGTGAACTTTGTAAGATATTCACTGGTGCTTTAAATATGTACTATCTACTTACTTATTCTTTCCAAGAATGTTCCTGTTCCAGTTCCAAAGTCCACTAAGTCGTGGGTAACTAGTAAATAATAATTATGTAGCTTGGTATAATATTCTAGTACCTCTCTCTGTATGATTAGACAGCTTTATCCCTTTATAGTATCTACAATAGGGAGTCCCGAAACGGTAAATTGCCAACGGGCTACTGTGTATGAAACCCGGGTAATAACGATTTTAGTGAATAATGTCTACAATAAATCTGGTTGAAACCTAGCCACGTAGAAGACCGCTTGTTGTGGTTTACAATGGAATTAGGATAGACAGCAATTCAAATGTGAAATTACCCAGTACAGTATAAATGAATATTTAAAACACATAATAACGGGTTCTTACCGCGTTTAAATGGGGAATACCGCGTTTAAAAGTAAGAACCCGTTATTATGTGTTTTAATTATGATAATAACCGCGTTAACTTAAAACAGTATAAATGAAAGAAATTTCTCAGAAATTTCTCGTAACCACTTCAGTAGCTACATTGAAGTAAATGATTATGAGGTCAGGTTCACGTTCCGGAAGTCCTTTTTTCACAAAGAGAAAATTAAATTGAATAAATTCAGACTCCGACGGGACTTGAACCCGCAGTTCTTGTCAAGCCGGGTAACCATTATACCACCGGGTTCTCGTCCTGTCCATGCAGAATTCATCCGATCCATGCATGTTCTCTTCGTGAGTTTCCCTAAGCACGGATGAGCGGTATATAAAACACTTTTTTGACGTAACTTATTGTAGATTTGCTATGGCATTAACTACTTGGCCGAACAAATCGGGAGCGCTGATGCTCGCACTCGGTACAAAATATAAGACATACATAAACAGGCCTGAGGGTGCCCAGTTGGGCGCGAACTTCTGCTCAAGGCGTCGTCTGAGAGGATTATATTTGAAAGATTTAATCGACTCTAGTGGGTCGATTGCGATAAGCGCTGAATGACGAAAATCACCGACCGTGCCAGTGGGGTCGGTATCGGGGTTATGAAGTGTTTGTTGTCACTAGCTGATTGGCTGCCTCTAGTAGTCGAACGGCGCCGAGACGTTTCAGTACCATCCCTAAGCGGGTCCGCTAGTCCCGGTTTCGTATCCTAGTGGGGACAACACAAACACTTTGTAATCCCTATTTTGGTTAGGACAACACAAGTTGAACATCCGGTTGTCCTAAAGTAAGATAATCTGTGTTTCAGAAGGCAAGTTAAGCCGTTGGTCCCGGTTACTATACTTCCTGATGTATGTTTTTTTAATCAAACTGAACAAACTATTACCTAAGTATTTAACAATATTCTAAAAGTTGCGCTTCAGTACGCAGTTTAAAGCGAGGTAAGTACCGTCAAATAATTTCGCACGCATTACTTACTCTATTTACTTACTTAAGTACATTAAACAATTTCACACACATTACTGGGGGATCAAAAAGGCCACATCGAAGCAATTCATCTAAAAAGCAATATTGCTTTTTGATATTTGTTGGCAGTGCGCACTTATATTTATATGTGCAAATGTCGAATTGCAATATTGCTTTTTAGATGAATTGCTTCGATGTGGCTTTTTTAACCCCCCCGTAATGCGTGTGAATTTGTTTAATGTACTTAAGTAAGTAAATAGATATCATTATTTTGATGTGTAATAGGTTCACACTCTATCACATGGGACTTCAACATAGTTGACGAGCATTGGATGTATATATTTCCGATTCCACGGCGTCTGCTAACCTAACTTGAAGATTTGGTGTGGTTTTTTTATTAGCGCTGATGTTAAACATTTCAAATTATTGTTATAGGTACTAATAATAAGTGCCTACGCTTTCTTTAATTAGCATTTGGCCCCAATGACCTAATTAATTATCAACTACGCTGTAAATAATAAAATAGCGTGTAAACAAGGAATATAAAACACTGACCTCACGTTTTCATTCACGTTTGATATCTCAAACCTAATATGCATCAAACAACTAATGGCCTCCATTCAATTAACCGGAGGGGCATGGAGCATACTCCTTCATGCTGCCGCACTACTGGTTGGTTCTGCTACGTTACTTTATAAAACAATTAGCAAATCTTTGCGGGCTTGCGGTAAAAGAGATTGCAAGATTTGTTGCCATTTTTTATTGTAGTGCCTTGAAAAATACGCATGTTTACGTATATGCAAAATGTGGGAGTGTATTATGGTATTAACGGCGTAATTATGACGTAACTGTTTGAGAACGAAGACGTATGTGATTACGTGATTACGTGATCAGTGACAGATTACCAAGCCCATTGCCTAAAGCACATTACGTTAAACATATATTTAAAGCCTTAACAGCCCTTAATTATGGAAACTTTTAATGGGTTCGAACTAATTTGTTACTTCCGGGAAAATGCTTAGTCATTTTCCATTTTAATTGTTTTGGCGTAAGTATACAGATTTTTTACTAAAAAATATTTTCCATGATGATTTTATCATAATAAATCACAGCTCTCCTGGGGCCGGTCGGGTCAATATCAGTATATGCACCACATGGCAGAGGCGAGGTAGACGTAGGATAAATGGCATTGGTTTTTTCCGTTAAACTCCAAAAGGGATTTATTTTTGTTTTGTCGTGATATATTGTATATTAGTAGCCTGGTGAATGCCATTCGCTTGGTCGGAACATAACCCTTGTTTAATGGCTTGATGACTGAAACATAAATAAGTATTATGTTTTATTTTCGTTTCCGATTACAGAAACTGCTTGAAAGATAGGTAGACACATTCAGTTCATGTTTTGTTTCAGTTCATTCACGTGTAAAATGTCTAAAATGTCCGCTCTATACGTCAGCGATTACAAGTGAGCAGAGAACATACTCAACTTAGCTGTACTCGCCGATCATCGTCTACGAACGGATTAGATCGTGCTCCCTTGCAAGCGTCTGTACTCGCCTATAGTGTAGAGGAGACATACCACAATCTCCTCTAATTATTTGTCCGATAGCAGTATTATTATCATCTGCCGGATGTAGGGTTGCCAGGCCCTAAAATTTGTATTTTGGGGAGCACGGATTTTGCGAGGTGAATACTATTTATGTTTGCCAATTCAAACAGGTAGTTGGACGCAAGAGCAATCTATGGCGCAAGTAGAGAGCCCGTACCCGGCCGAGGCCCGTAACTTCCTGGGCGAGGAGCTGGTGGTGGGTCGCTGCAACTCCTCGGATGGCGCCGCGGCGGGCGACGACGACGGGCCTTCCGCCCCGGCCTCGCTCGACGACGTCCTGCACTTCCTCACAGTTCGCTTGAATACTACGTAAGTACTTGTGTATGAGCGGGCAATTGCGCAGGCGGCGAGCCTGTATCTAGCCGAGGCATAGATCTTCTTCTTGCCTTCCTTTCTTACTTTAGGGCACGACAGACTACGAATAACAATAATTATAATTTGACATTTGCGCGTATAAAAGTAAATGCGCAGTGTCAATAAATGTCAAATCGCAATATTGCCTTTTTAGATGAATTGCTGTACTGTGGCCTTTTAACCGCTTTGGCCCGCAGCTCCAAGGTCATAGTTCCCTTGGATATCATCATCATTATCAATTAGCCCGCATCATACCACTGTTGGGTATAGGCCTCCTCCATTTTGCACTCTTTCCGGTCCTGCGCTAAACTCATTCACAACTTTCCCGTCGTTGCAACTATGTCATCCGACCACCGGGTCGCTGGTCTGACCTTTCCCATCTCGTATACACCATTCTGTGACAGCCTTTGTCCATCGACTATTCTCGCATCTAGCCAAAAACACTTTTAAGCACTTTAAGTATAAGCGTCTGTAATCTGTATCTAAACGAGACACTTGTCTCTGGGCGAAGTGTGAAAGGTAAGGATCTGCAACTTTACAGGACTGGACGGCCCTTAATGCAGATTTCAATCAACGACGTCCTACAGCGCAAGTTTATTATTGGTTATACATTGTTTTAAGTTTACGCGGTTATTATCATAATTACAACACATAATAACGGGTTCTTACCGCGTTTAAAATAGGGATATGAGACTCCCGATATTATTTTTTTTATTCGGGAGTCTCCTATCCCTATTTTAAACGCGGTAAGAACCCGTTATTATGTGTTTTATTATTGGTTACCTATAATACACGGTACAAAATAACTATGATTTGAAACATACGCTTAGTCGCTACAGTCACAGCACCATTGACATTTCAACGTCTAGTACCTATAATAATATCCCTGTTGTTCTATGGAGCATTGAGATGCATAGTCTATGTCTAGTCTATGTACACTAATATCACTCGTACACATATAAGTATTGATAGGACAAGTTTGCATCATTGTTTTGTAATGCAATTAACTATATAAGTACGTGAAGTTAGTTTTCCGTTATTACGTAAGTACTCGTAAGTAAATACTAACTAAGCTTAAACTATTTGTCGGTATTACTAGTTAGAATATACATTTGCTTAAACAAGAAGTTAAGAACTACAATGCGTGAGCTTGCTGAGCTGGCATAAAGCCAAGAGAAGGCAAATACTGAATGTTCGCTAGCTAATAGTGTTATACGTACTTATAACGTAAATATAAGTTATGCGGCGGTGTGGCTCAGCATGTACAGTCACGAGCAATATAATGTATCCACTTTAGGACTCTGTCGCACTAACATATTTGACATTTAGTGAGACTTACAGTTCAATTTGTCAAAAAAGTTAATGTGATATGGTACCAAAGTGTATACATATTAATGCTCGTGACCGTACGTATAGACTTGGTGTAGGCGTTTAATTTTGTTAATTAATGAACTTGACGGGTTGACATCGTTACAGGTATGTTTAGTATAATTTACAGGCCACATTGTATGCCTCCTGTATCAGACCCGGAAAAGCGAGAAAAGGGTGTGCTATACATATCTATGAAATAAAATTACATGCTCCGTTCACAGCTCTGTGTGTCAAAACGATCATATTACATTAATGTTGCGGCAAAAATTTTCCCCTAATACTTTCAGTGAGCAGTAGGCCATTTATGCGAGTAGCTTTTTTGTGGTCATACACACTTAGTTACAGGTAAATATGGGTATTTTTTTTATAAGTCGCACGTGGATAATATTGCTAGTAGTTGAATATTACTAGTTTGCGTCACGTGAGGTTCAAATACCAAATATGCAATGAGTCAAAAATCAAAATAAAGAAAAAATCCAATTTAAGTATGTAGTTTATTTGCAATAAATAGTACATCAAACATATGACCGTTATTGAGACTTCCTAGTAAGCCTCATGTAAAGACCAGGAAGTCCCAAAATTACTCAGTTTATAGTTTTTTTTTCCAAATTAGTAAACGATATCGGAAGTTCCAATGAAATTGATTGTTTCTGACTACTAGTCAGAGGATTATTAGTGCAATTCTTTACTTCTTGGGTCGAGTTTGGAAACGGAGAAGAAAAATTAAAACTAAATAATACCTGTTGCCTGAATCAAATATAGTATCTTGCAATTAGATCGTACAGCTGGAAGCCCTTTAATTTTGTTCTTCATCTAACTTCCTTGCTCAGCGATGAAGAAGAACATCGTGAGGTAATCCACAGTATGTGACCCAGCCTGTATTGGGCTGGTTTTCCCTTCGCGGGTTGGAGGGTCGGACAGGCAATCGCTTCCGTAAAACACCGGACTTGTCAAATCATCAGGTTAGGTAAGCGGGCCCCGTGAAAACGGATAAAGCAAAGGAGATGGATTTGTGTTTCTCCTGTTTTATTTCTTGATCCGCTTATCAATTAATTTGAAGTTTTTATTATTAGGCACGATTTTTACAGAAGTTACCATCTAACATTATTACTCGAAGGGTGTCCCAATTTTATTTTTCAGACATTTACATGAATTAGGTTGGTAATTTCCTAACGTACGTAGTCGTTATTTGAGTCACGTCAGGGGCCTTTGGCGGCTCAATAATAACCCTGACACCAGGGTTGATGAGATTGGTCATCCACCTCACAACCCACGCGATAGAAGAAGATTTTCTAACTTAACCAAATAAAGGGAAATGAGTAATTATTTTTATCGGGAATGGAACCTGGATCAAGAGTCTCTCTAACCACTAGAGGACAGAGACAGTTTGTTTCTTAATATGCTAATTTACTCCTCGTAGTACTATAAAATCCACTAAATATGCTTACGTACACACGGAGTTTCCTTCCTATTGCATAAGATATCTCATTTCAACCTATTCAGGATCTCGTACGTGATACGACTACAAATTCGGGGACCGGCGTTACAGTTTGGAAAAGAGGTATATTTCTTTACTTTTCTTATAAAACTGAGAATAAAAAAGCACACTATGTGATGATATTCGTGTGCCGTAGTTGAATAAGGGTTGCGGAATGTCACGTTTTGCGATTTAGGTACTGTTATATAAGGTGAAACCATATTTTAAGATACCTATAAAGTGTATGTTTCTGTATACAGGATCTTTAATTAAATGTTGAAGTAAGTAAGTAATAAGTACCCAGACCTACGGGATATAATGTAGAACCCTTCCCAGGGATACCGGTGATGACCTCAACAGTTGCAGGTGCGGAGATGGGAGCCATTATGTTACGGAAATGCAGGACGGAAGGGGCAAGTCACAGGGACTGTAACCAGGAACCTGACAGAAGGCAGCAGTGACTGTCAGTACTGTTCAGAGGCGGATGTCAGGAGTACTAGTACGGCTTTGAAATAGACTAATCCGGGCGTCTACGGGGCGGAAGGCAAGAGGGAAACCACTGCCCTATTCTCCCTAAAAAGTAGCATGGAGAAACTACGCTACGCCGACAAAAACGTGGCTCTTAAATTAGTGATGAAGTAATAAGTGTTACGATAGTACTTATTACTTGCAGGGTCTTGAGTAAGTATAGGTACCAATCAAAACTTACTTTGCTTTTTTGTGTTGTATGTAAGAAAGCAGATTATCAACGTCGCAAATTCCTGTTTGAAGAGTTTTCCTGTTTGTATTTAGATCCAAGATGCGGTACTACGGTAACCTGGGGTTCCGTACGTACGAGGGCGCATGGACCGGACTACTGGGGGCACTGATGGACCAGTCCGTGGACGTAGCCTTGGAACCAGTCACCGCGCACCCGCCAAGACACCAGGACATGGACTTTATATTCCCCATCGCTGAAACTATGTAAGTTTACATACATACATAAACAGTCTATATATGTTCCACTAGTGGACACAGGCCTTCTCTCAGTCAACCGGAGAGGGTGTGGAGCATAGTCCACCACGCTGCTCCACTGCGGGTCGACGGAGGTGTTTTACGACTAATACGACCTTCCGAATTACGACTTCCGAAGCACAGATGTTGGCAACCCCAACATTAAATTTATAATTCTTAGTGTGACAACATTTTTGTCTCTTCACTTCCGTTCTTGCTCTCCATTTAACTACTGCAATGTGAACATTTTTGTACGAATTTAATTAAATTTAGTGAATTTTGCCTACTTCTGGACGTTTCGATCTCAGCCTTAGCCTCAGATAACCAGCCCTCACAGCCATTAGGAACCTTACACCCCAAACCTAACAACAGAATCGTGTAACTTTTTCGGACAATCAGGTAATTCAAGCTTACATGACCTTACCAAACAAAGGACACTACATAAACTTACGCCTATTTCCCTCCGGGGCAAGAAAGACGATGGAATTCCATTTGCTTTGTTCCTGACACAATTCTCGTGCTACTAAGTTAAGTTTACTATTGAGAAGTATTCTATTCCGCAGTTTACTATTCAGAGACTAAATCGCGTCGCGTTGGCCTATTGTTCCGCGTCTTATTGCGCGCTCAGATTGACAGATCCACGTTTTGGGGTCACCTTTATACAATTATTGTTTAGTAAACTCTGTTTGACAGCGGGCAAATATTAGACAATGAATAGGTACTCAATACATTGTTCACCAAGGGAAGAAAGTAACCAATTACCAACGTGGATGCAGTTTGAGGCCGAAGGTTTAGCCTAATCGTACTTTCTCCCAAGTAATAATGGTGTACCTTTACCACAGACTTGCTGCTTGAAGGTAAAGGTTACCTACGCAACCTTAAACCGTAACCTTAGGTACTACTACCTAACCTATAAGGTAATAGCTAGAACTAGTTGACCTATCATATTAACGCTAACGCTACGTTTAATGTGGCGCCCTCTAAGAGACACGGCTCCTAACTGAGGACAAATATATATTTTTTTTTCAAATGGTATCGGCAATCCGTCTTAACAGTTCGCTTACCACGGCATAGGAGCACGGCTATCTCTTAAACATCACTATTCGGAAGGATTTCAGAGAAATATTTTCTAGTTTCGTTATTTTTTCTGATGTATTGTCGTGGTTTGATGTACGTTCAGTAACATAAGTAGGTATGCAGGTTTATCAGGGCAGTGTTAAGGCAAGTATTTGCTTATATTTCGGTATGTGTAAATAATGTACATGAATGCATGCATTTGCATTACAACAGGTGCAATATCTACATCCGGCACCAGGAAACGTCCACCGTGCGTGACATATTCCTGGCACCGTTCAGCCCCCGGCTGGTGGTGAGCGTGGCGGCGGTGGTGGTGGTGGCGGCGCTGGCCGTCGTGCTCGTGAGCCGCCTCACTCCCACGCTGCGAGGGAAGCATCGCCCACTAGGGTACACTGAGGCTCTCGTCTGGTCTACTGGCATTCTTTGCCAACAAGGTATGCCAGCTCTTACGCTCCTATCAACTCTTATGGCACGTGGAACGTATATCGACCTACGTAGACAACATTTCCTGCGTCCACAGGTTGCGTCTATGCTGATTTTTCCAACACAAAGTAACAAAATTGAACAAATTGTAGGTTACGTATAGTCCTCGGAAGAAATGGGATAAGTTTTAGGGTAAAGAAGATATCAGTAATATCTTAATTTCATATATGTGGATTTTTTTGTTGGCATGTAGCTTCTTAGAGTTGTATACATTTTGTGTTTTTTTGCTGTAAACCCTACATAAACTGCCTATATACGTCCCACTGCTGGGCACAGGCCTCCCCTCAATCAACCGGAGGGGGTATGGAGCATACTCCACCACGCTGCTCCAGTGCGGGTTGGTGGAGGTGTTTTTACGGCCAATAGCCGGGACCAACGGCTTAACGTGCCTTCCGAAGCACGGAATCATCTTACTTTTTCGGACAATCAGGTGACTCAAGCCTGAAAAGTCCTTACCAAACAAAGGACAGTCTCACACAGTGATTTAGACAATGTCCCCATCGGGAATCGAACCCGGACCTCCAGATCGTGAGCGTAACGCTCTAACCACTAGACCACGGAGGCTGTTACTAGACCACGGAGGCTGTTACTAGACCACGGAGGCTGTAAACCCTAAAAATAAATAAATAAAAAATAATAATTAAGATATATCACATGGTATGGGGTATATAATAGGTATCGTGGGTCCCATTATTTCGCAAAGACTTCGTTGGCTGGAGGAACTATGTAGCAATAAAACGTCGAAAGTAAGAACGATTTGTTTTAGAACCACACCACAACATAAGACAATATCATTACCATCTTAATCCAATATCTTTTAATTTTAAGCGATAAAGCCGCTATTGCCATGTACTTAGTTAAGAGTCATTTTTGAAAATTTCCTTTTATTTTGGTGCAATAAAGTATATTTGTATTTGTACCATTATCATACAAGAGACAACATGGTATACATTTGATGTGAATTCATTAAAGTACTTCTAAAAAAGTACTTATGGAATTGCTATTCTGAACTGCCAGTGCCAAAACTCATAATCGTAATACTGGACGTTTGAAACCTCAATTTACTTGTGTTCTCCCACGATGTTGGTCACGCACCTATATTAGGTTAGCGTGGTTGACGTGTAAACTTAGTTTTGAGTGCAAGTTTCCCAAAGTATATTTTAAAATATAAAGCCACGAAACTAAAAGATTGCGATTGTTGCGGATCAAATTGAATTTCCGATGTCAATTCGCTAGTCGAGAAACATTTATGGAAAGAGAGAAAAAGGATGTTCAATTGTTATGTTGTACCGGATTGTATTGTGTATAAGAAATATTCAACTTTTTACAGCATCGAAACTGAATACCAATTCAACTGCGATCGTTCGAAGATAAAATGCAGTTCTATTTAACTATTTTCAATAGAAATGCTACTTTTTTCTGATGCAGTTGTGCTGTTCGCTTGAACTCCGCCTCTATACAGACAGAGCTCAAGTTCCCTTATTTATTAGCTCTATATTATATTTTGACTGAGACTTCGTTTAGGTAGCCGTAAAGCTATATTTCGTATGTATATTTCCCTGAATGTGGTAGGGGCACATGCTATGTTTGCGGATAGGGGGACCTACGCTATGGGTACCGCATTGCGGGACGCTGATGAAGGTACTGCCATTCAGTCACGTAATTTGTGGATCCTTTACATTGTCTCTTTTCCCTGAGCCCATAGTTCAATTGTACTTGCATAAACATAACATCACGTCTGTATCCCCTAGGAGTAGGCAGAGTTACTGTAGTATGTTCACTTACTCCTTGCCAGCTATGATTAAGTCCCATGTAATATCGGTTGAGCCTATTGCCATAAACTGGGCACAAATCCTGAAAACCACGTCACTTGTGTACTTGTTGCAAAGAGTTAAAATATTAAAAGGAGCATCATGGTGAATTATGAATACAGGAATCTGTACCTGGCTATACATATAGGCTATTTATGTCATCACTAATGTAAGAGTCACGCTCTTGTCGGTGTAGCATTTCTCTCCATGCCCCTTTTTAGGGAAAAATAGGGCAGTGATTTTCCCCTTGCCTTCTGCTCCAATTTTCTTTTTAGGTATCATATTTATGTAAGTTTCTAGTTATTTTTCCTAAAGTACTTCTTTTGCGTGCGCAGGCGGCACGTGGACGCCTCCAACTCCAGCAGCGAGCGTCCTTCTCATCGTATGCCTGTTGTTTGCGGTGGTGACATACAACGCGTACGCAGCCTTCATCACGTCCGTGCTGTCTGTCAGGGTGGCCAGCTTGGATACTGTCGCTGCTGTGCTGCACTCGCCCGACTTCAAGATCGGATACATCAGGAACGGGGCTGATCAGATGTACCTTATGGTGAGGAATATTCTACTACTATCTTGTATTTTTAACAGGTACTTGATATCAACGAAAACTTTGACGGTTGATTCAGACTATGATTCTCAGTTATCATATTATGGGTCATCATATAGATTCACAGTTATATAGATATCAAGTTAAATTTTCCGTCGTAAAAGTATGAAAAAAGAAAATAATAAAAAAAATACCTGAATTTTCCGGCAGGAAATTCCACTTGATATCAACTCAAAATCATGGTCTGAATCATCCCCCTCTGAATTCGTTACGGTGTCACTAACACTCATACCTACTTATATGGCTACCTGTATGTACTTGGACAGGGTGTTAGTGACATCGTAACGAATACTGAGACTCTCTAATATCAAGTGGAATTTTCCATCGCATATGGCGAATACTTTAAATATTAACTACTTTATTATAATCTGGGGTGATCTGTTTGCGTTTATTTATTCATACATTTATTGAAACGCTGTTAAAAAAAAACACGTAGCAAATAATATAATTGTACAATACAATACAATACAAATACACTTTACACTTTTACAATACAATACAAATACACTTTACACTTTTTATTGTAAGTACCTCTTAGTTTCATATCCGCGTTCAGCTGCATATTTTATCGGGTATCCAAACGACGACAGAGGGACTGTATTCTTTCTAACTAACAAACATGTTGACTATTATTCCGGGTCATGGTGTAGATTAGGTAATAGTTAATGCTACTTAATACAATTGTCATGGGCTGATTATCATTTTTGATTTTATATCAGAAATAGGTGCAACTTGTCCTCTGGTTACTTGTGTCTCTACCTACCCCAATAGGTATTACGGGCATGAGTTTATATATACATATATATATATATATATATATATATATATATATATGTATTATTTTAAAGAGTGTTAGCCATTCGGTCGGAGGCGAAGATGGGAGCGATCGGTACGGCAATGCAGGACGGAAGGGGCAAGTCACAGGGACTGTGACCTGGAACCTGACAGAGGGCAGCAGTAACTGTCAGTACTATTCAGAGGTGGAGGACAGGAGTCCTAGTATGGCTTTGTAATAGACTACTCTGGGCGCCATCTCACTTGCGTCATACAGAGTACTGTGGGGCGGAAAGCAAGAAGGAAACCACTGCCCTATTTTTCCCTAAAAAAAGTAGCATGGAAAATGCTGCACCGACAAGAGCGGAGCTGTTAAATTGATGATGACGAGCCATTCGGTCATAACCCACTAGGACATCATGGTGTTTTGTTCGCTGCGTAACCAATAAGGTAGCGTTTATACAACTGCATCCATTTTATAAAGTCCCGGTACTCTGTTTCAATACACTCAATGCTTTTCTACATATTATCATGCATGCTGTTCTGCAAAATTTTAGTCTCTTTGTAATTTAATTAGCAGGTGACTGATGTATTCATATATTGTTTCTGTATTATCTTCCCACGGGCTTCATAAACTGTGTAGAAAGTCCTATTTGACGTTATGACAGTTATGAATGACTGGCTCATTGTGGCTTTAATCTCAACCATTATATTAAAAGTGAACCTTTTCTAGGTTGTGTTAGTCATTATCGCTTCGTCCTAATTACCAAAAATGTCCTCGTCTTTCCGAAAAGCTTCAATTAAAATTTATTAATAACTTTCATGATAAAAGAGCTTTTAGGCTATTAGCGTACGAAGTTTATAAAGATAAAATGAGTTATTGATTTCTATGGAAACATTAAAAATACATTACACGCGTAATGATGATTATTCTCACGTTTGAAGCAAATTTTTAGACAAGTAGTGTTATAATTGAATACCATATTGTATGATATAATTTTTGTAAGTAATTTCGTAAGTACTTAAGTCTGAAAACGTTCTTTAACATTCTCTATAAAGATTTTCTTTTTAGTTTAATCTATTATTACGATGATGTTTGGACTTATCTCAGAATCAAAATATTTGTGGAATTTAGAGCAATAGGTATGCTTATATTAGGGTATGCAACATAATTTTATACCCGATACTTGCGGGGTCTCGCAGGTTGTGGTGGGACGTCGAGAATATTTATAATATTCATCAAAATCTAATGTTAAACCCTTGACAATAGTTACCTAATAGACGAACTACACAGGCCATCACAAATATTATTTACCTTAGTTAAAAATATATAATAGGTAACCAATATTTACAAAATACATTTCTCTATCTTATATGAATGCACTACAGAATATAGACGGATTTGCAAAAGTTGTACCTGACTGAAATATTATTTTGTATTTAAAACCGTAATTCTTTTGCAGGCACATAAGAAATCCGATCAGTCGTAACTAATAGAACTATCAAGTTATCTAGCAAACTAAATTACATTTGAAACGAACGGCTTCAGCTGCAGACTAAAGAAATAAATCAACAGATAGACAATCCGGGATAGATTCAACTCAGATTAATTGTCTGGCATCACGTTACGTTACATTTACGGAATACGAACAGAATATCAGATTTTTCTTCGTAAAAACTTGACAGTAGGGTGCATAAAGCGTTTTTGGCGGGAACGGGAACGGGACAGTTGCTTTCTTCATTGAATATTCTAAATAATTAATACGAAGTGGTGTTTGGTGGTTAATGATCGGTCGGAAACCATTTGCGATAGTGTTATTATATCGGAATATTCAATAAACAAAGTGTACCTATCTATTTTCGCATCGTGCCAACAAGCCGCTTCATAACTCGAAAGTTTATGCGGATCTTTAAGTTAATTCCTTTAGGGGTTCGGAGTAGGAGTCTACTCCGAGGGTGGGGGCTTAGGTGTCATCACCTTTCATCATTTCATTAATCATCATCAAGAAGAAAAAACACAAGACATGGCTGTATGGGCATAGTTCCCTTTGCCTTTCGGGGAAAACCAAAACAAAAAAGAACTGAAAAGCTATACTTACCTATCTGACACTAACTGCGTTCATTCCATTTTTTAAATATTTAATGCGGAAGTGTTCGAAAGAAATGAAACTCATCTATTCCAATGGAATAATAGCTGTAGAACTGTGGTGTGGGTTTAGTATAATTAAGACTAGATCTTAGATATATTTAGATATCAGACTTTAAAAAAATAATTTTGGTTTACCAGAATCAGACGAGAGAATGAGCACTAGAATCTAATTTAAGTCTAATTATTTAATTTCAATAGGTACTTGCGTCGTTTAGAAGATGGCGCTGGGTGTAAATTAAAACGCGTTACCGAAGTGCGCTAGCGCATGCTCCATATAACAATGTTGGTCTAATTCTGATTAAAAGTAATATTAATCTGACTAATCCAGAAGACAACTGGATTGGTCTGATTGATACTGATTCGTTCTCCTAAGTTTGATTAGTGTTACCCACATTAATTAGGTGAAGCTTTAATTTTTTAAACGCGTTGCTTTAAAGGACAGAATAATTTTGTCGTCCGCTGTGAGTAACGTGTTAATTAATACATGCATTGAATTAAGTAATTCATTAATTCACACTTTACGGACGACCGAAATACGAACACCATGATTGTCATGTTGATAATAAGCTTTCGAATGATAATTATAAGGCGACCTTCAGTTCATTATCAGTACCTCAATTCGTTTTACTCTTTGTTTATTCATCATCATCAGCCCATTATCGTCCCCATTGCTGGGGCACGGGCCTTCCCTATGGATGGATAGGGAGATCGGGCCTTAAATCATCACGCGGGCCCAGTGCGGATTGATGGTTATTAACGACTGCTAATGCAGCCGGGACCAACGGCTTAACGTGTCTTCCGAAGCACGGAGGAGCTCGAGATGAAAACTTATTTTTTTTGTGGTCACCCATCCTATGACCGGTCTTTACGAAAGTTGCTTAACTTCAACAATCGCAGACCGAGCGCGTTTACCGCTGCGCCACCGAGCTCCTCGCTTTGTTTATTCATCATTATGTAATTAGTAAAATCGTGTTACATGCGCACAGTTTGCAGAATTACTTTTAAACAATAAGCTGGAGTTCCGTTACAAAGGAATTTAAAGAATTTAGTTTTTAAGGAATTTGTATGTACTTACCGTACTTTACAAATAAAGTATTACTTTTGTACTGTTACGAGTTTTAACGGGTTCTTACCGCGTTTAAATCAGGGATATGAGACTCCCGATATTTCGAAACTGTTGCAAGTCCCATGATCACGGGATGACTGATGAGATTGGAGTGGATCCATAATTTTCTACCGGCAGACATATCTGTCTACCCTCTTTATTTGCCGCTTGTTTATGTATTGGATATCGGATTGTTCAGAACCATCTGAACTCGCACCAAACTCACTACGAGAAACCGCACTCACTGTGCTTTTCATCATCAGTCACTCCGTGATCATGGCACTTGCAACAGTGTCGAAATATCGGGATTCCCATATACCTGATTTAAACGCCTGATTTTAATTATGATAATAACCGCGTAAATCTAAAACAGAGTTTTAACATGTTTGCACAACCATGTCACTAATTCGACAAATTGAATTTGAAGTCACAATTAACCTATCCCTACTATCTTCCTAGCGTTATCTCGTTTTTCACAGGGTTTGATGACCTAACCTGAAGATTTGACAGCTTTTTTACAAAAGCGACTGTCTGTCTGATTCTCCAAACCGCGAAATGAAAATCAGCTCAATGCAGATTAGGTCACAATTATGCCTCTAAAACGCATTTTTCGGGATTGTGGGTCATGACGTTTTCCTTCACCGATGAGCACGTGACAAACGTTTAAGATCCAAACGTGAATTCGAAAACAAAATCGAAAAACATTGGTTTGGGCCTGTATTGGGATTCGAACCTGCGACCTTGCTGTAAGAGTCGAGCGTTTTTCCAACTGGGGTATCACAGCTCAAATGACGCACATTATAAGTACGACAGGGTTCATACGATAGTATTTGCAACCATACTTTAAAATACGTTGTTGTCAGTCGACGAAGGATGCCCAGCTGAACGCGTTCTACATCCGAGGGTACTCGGACGCTGAGAACCTGGTGACTTCAGCGGAGGAGGGACTTGCGCGTGCGGCGCAGCAAAACTACGCGTTCTTCGCAGGCCAGCGTGCAGCGCGCTCCACGCTTAGGTAACTGGAACAGCTCTTTATTTTCATATCTTCTTCTTCTATCGTGTGGGTTGTGAGGTGGATTACCAACCCCATCAACCCTGATGTCAGGATTATTATTGAGCCGCCATAGGCCCCTAACATGACTCATGTAACGACTACGTACTTACATTAGTAAGTAGTACTTAACCGGGACCAACGGCTTAACGTGCCTTCCGAAGCACGGATCATCTTACTTTTTGGACAATCAGGTGATCAGCCTGTAATGTCCTAACCAAACTAGGGATCACAAAGTGATTTTTGTGATTTGTCCCCACCGGGATTCGAACCCGGGACCTCCGGATCGTGAGCACAACGCTCAACCACTGGACCACGGAGGCTGTTTATTTTCATAATTACATCCATACATTATACATCACGACACACTACGAATCTATGGTATATTGATACGAAAATTCCACTCGATATTAACTCAGAATAATGCTGAATCATCCTTCTCAGTATTCGTTACGATGTCACTTACACCCCGAACAAATTCATACATGTAGCCATACAAGTAGGTATGGGTGGGTGTTAGTGATACCGTAACAAATATTGAGGGGATTATGAAAATATTTATGTTTTTAGGGTTCCGTAGCCTAACGGAAAAAAACGGAACCCTTATAGATTCGTTATGTCTGTCCGTCCGTCCGTATGTCACAGCCACTTTTCTCCGAAACTACACTTCTCATCAAAAAAATCGAAACACCTTGCAAGTTTACGTTTTGTCAGGATTATCAGAAAAATGTGTACATTTAGGAATAAATGTTAAATGTCGTTTAATAGTGAGTAATATGAGCTTATCAAATCTTAATGTTAATGTTCTAAATTTAAATGAATTTTTCATAGGTTTCGTATTTTGTTAAATGAGTCATTTTTATTTCGTATGGAGTATAAAGGAAATGGATAAAACAACACACGTAAATGAAAAAAAAAGCTAAAAAACGTTTATTTAATAACTTGTATTCCCTCACCGAGCTCTAATTACTGCTTCCATACGGTTCTTCATCGATCGGATAAGAGTCACGATCACATGCTGTGGTATATTGTCCCATTCCTCTTGGATTGCATCTTGCAGCTGGCTAAGTGTTTCTGGGGCAGGATCTCTTGCTCGAATTCGTCTCTTTAATTCATCCCACAGATGTTCAATGGGATTCATGTCCGGGCTTCTTGCTGGCCATTCCATAATAGAGATATCGACTTCGTTAAGATAATCTCGTACGACGCCCGCGGTGTGAGCCCTAGCATTGTCGTGCATGAATATGAAGCCGTTGCCAATAAAATGTGCATAGGGCATCACATGAGGCTCGAGACACTCTTCGACGTACCGATGACAGTTTAGTGCAGGCAGACGTGGCCCAGACACGAAAGCAAGCTCTGTCTTACCGTCGGCGCTGATTCCTCCCCAAACCGTCCACGAACCGCCACCATAGCTGACCTTTTCTTCAATGCAGCATTGTGCATAGCGTTCTCCGTCTCTTCTGTAGACCTTGTTCCTTCCGTCGTTACCATACAGCATAATTTTACACTCATCAGAAAAGAGAACTTTGCTCCACTGTAGGTATGACCAATTTAGGTGCTCACGTGCAAAGTTAAGGCGCGCTCTTCGATGGTCTGCAGTTAATTTCGGCCCATTTGCTGGCTTATGCGGTACCAGTCCACGATCCTTCAACCTTCTTCTAATTGTAGAGTCACTTACAGCCACCCTTCGTACAACACGAGGCCGCTGCTGCAGTTGAAAAGCGTTAAGGCGTCGATTTCTTAAAGAAGTTGTTACAATAAATCGATCATCTCGCTCAGAAGTGACCCGATTCCTGCCAGATCCTGAACGGCGCGTGAACAAACCAGTCTCCCGATAACGTTTATAGACTCTATGAACAGATGACAGGCTTAGATGCAGTCTTGCAGCCACAACACGCTGACTAAGGCCAGAATCCAGCAATGCCACAACTTGGGCGGCTTCTGTGAGCGAAGTATCCATACGTTTTAGAAAAAAAACCTTTTTTCAGACGTCCCAAAGTCACAGTATTGAAATAAAAAACAAAAAGTTTAAGGATAGGCGCCAATTTTTAGTTTTTAAACGCTAAATGTACTCCAACCCTAAACACACATTTGTCTCAAAACAGTGATTCATTTCGTTTATAAGATAAACAAATGAAATTCTAATTTTGAATTTAGAATTTTCGCTTATTACTGTAATGGCCAAACTGCCAGCTATACATTTATGTATTTTTTTTCATCGTATGAATTCTTTTTTGTGTTAAATTCGGACAGAAACAATGAAAACGGAAGTGTTTCGATTTTTTTGATGAGAAGTGTATAATAGCTATACTGTTGAAACTTGATAAATATGTGTATACATTTTTTGGGGGTACATACATAGAACTGAAACTCAAAAAAATTTTTTCATAAAACCCATACGTGTGGGTTATCTATGGATAGGTCTCCCAAAATGGTATCGGGGTTTCTAATAGGTATCATTTTTTTCTAAACTGAATATTTTGCGCGAGAGACACTTCCAAAGTGTTCATATTTTGCGAAATAGATAAGTACGGTCACGAGTACTAATATGTATACACTTTGAAACCATGTCACATTAACTTTTTTGACAAATTAAACCGTAAGTCTCATTAAATGTCAAATATGATATTGCGACAGGGTTCTAAAGTGGGTACATGATATTGCTCATGACTGTACTTACACATATTTGTTCTGCTCCTCACCTGTATGTAACCCTATAGGCTCTCCCAATATTGTTCGGCCGCATAGTGAATTCCAACCGAGGCAAATAAGCCACTTATGAAAAATATAAAGTTCAAATACAATGAAAACCACCTAATACATGTTGTGTGGGCATAGAGCACCATCAAAAACATTAAACTTTTTAATGAATTTGAAGTAGTTACATACTTACTTGTGAGGGTTCATGAGTCCCTTAATTTGGAAAACTTTCCAACAATAACCCCCAGGGATTTATTCAACTTCTGTAATCCGCAACTGCGAATAAGGGGATTCTATTTCGTCATGTCTCTCGTATTTTCTCAATCGAAATTATTATTCATATACTTGTTAGATAAGGCTGCGCGTGTACGCAAATAGACACCAATTCCACGTTTGAATTCGGAGTACCTACTCATTTTCCTTGACGTTTGCAAACCACCAATGCTGTCTCTCCACCTACTTGAGATGATGCCAAATTATTGTAGTATACATATAAGGATAAACAAATGTGTATTATTGGAAAGTGGATATTTTTCATGCAATTATTTTTTCTTGCCAGGTCATTGAGTCAGGCGCGTGGTCGTTGCGCGGTGCGCGAGTTGCCCGTATATTCGACTCGTGCGCACCTCGCATTCCCTCTGCCCCGCCGCTCGCCTTACGCCAGACCTATTCTTGTTGGGTGAGATACCGGTTTATTATTCTTTACACAATAATTCTTTCATTATTATGTTACAAAAAATACTTTTGACCTGTGTACATCAAGCTTAAAAGTTTGCTTTCCGACTCTGTAACCGTGTTTGTTAGTATTTTTTGGGGCACAGCTGAAAATCAGCGTTGTGGCACTCCGTCAATGTCGGACTGTCACAACATTTTGCTGAGCTGATGTCCCTTTTTAGAGATAAGATTTTATTTATTTATTATTTTGTTCACTCCTATATTCTGTGTATTTATTGATTTCTAAAAGAAATAATTTTCTTTATTTCTTTAAAGCTTCTATGCTGCTCTGGCAGCAAATAAAAAAACATAGAACGTTTAGCTTGTCTTCCCAGGCATGTCGTAAAAACCGAAAGAGGGATCGTGTCCTCTAACATGGTGGAATAATGTTATGGGCGATAGGCTGATCCCTTATCGCCATCAGGTTTATCATATCCACCTTACGACATCGTATCAACAGGGGCTGCAAGTTGTCTTTGATTACTTGTAGCTCTGCCCACCCCATTAGGGATTACGGGCGTGAGTTTATGTATGTATGTATGTTCTTTATTTTTCTTCTGAAAGGTGGACAAACGGAGATAGCATATATCCAGTTATGTGCCGTTCCCGAGAATGTTCCCACTTTGGGAAACATAAACATAAGAAGGCGCAAAACTTATGTAATTAGAGCTATATTACCTAACCTTTAGGCAGATAAAACCAGAGTACAAGAAAGAATAATTTGAAAAAAGAAAAGCGGCCAACGGGAAAAGGGGGTCATCGAAATATCTCTAAAGCAACAGCTGTATTTATACTGCCTTATCGTTTTATCGTCAGGCTAAACCTTTATGTATATATATAGATATATACTATGACACTTACATTGATAAGAATTTTATTCCGAGTCAAGACTTTTTCGATTCAATTTTCTCTTTGTGATTTTCCCTAAGCATGGATGAGTGCTGTAAAAAAGCCCTTGTATTTTCTGCATGAGGTGGAATATACGTTTTCCTATAACTCACGTCTTCTCTTATTAATTAATTATTTCGTATTGTACGTTAGTTCGGTAAAGCTTATTTATTTAACAACTTATTGTATACAGACCAGACAAACAAACAAAAATAGAAAGAAAGGAAAGATAAAGAAAGTTAATATAATGGTAAAGTAGAGTAAAGAGTAGTGTCTCAGGATCGAAGCAAATGGAATTCTATTTCGTTTCTGCTTACCCCGGTGGGAAATAGGCGTGATATTGTGTTTCTACCTATCTATGTAGGGATATGTATCGCAATCGCAATAAAATTGCGACAAACTATTGTAATTTATATAAACTAGACTCATTTCTATTGAGGCACAAAGGCTCTATCTGTCTCGATACAATACACACGTCTCATCTGTCGATAGCTTGTCATTCTCGTCTGCTCCAGCAGTGATCCAAACGGATCATGGTGGATCTTATCTGCTCAAGGAAAGCTATTCGTCTGAGAGCTACGAAGCGTTATGTCTGAAGGAATTCTGACCAACGATATGTGTTTTCTCTTCGAATGATAATTAAATATCCTTTTCTGATGTTTTCCAAGACAAATAAAAACGTCATTTTTAAAGCTGAAGATAATGTAATTGTGAAGTTTTACCTAATTACTTATCGATTTTTAAGTGGCTACTTACTCACTTAATGATAATAAAATCATATTTATTCTTCAGAAAGTTAGTAGTACGAGTTTTGACCACGTTTATCAATGACGTCATACGTGTCTAATTTTGTATAAATTCCATAGAAATGTATCGTTTTGACTAGGTTGTCTTCTTGCATGTACACTTTATATATGAGACGCTAAATAGACATAACTTTTACCCCAGAGTTAATTGGCGTGATTTGTCAATCAACACGACAAAGCCATTTCAATTGTTTTGAAGTTATGCTTGTGCGCATGGACTATTTGAACATTTAGTGGATCACTGAATCGCACAATGGTATACAGGGCATGATTCAGACCGTGGTTCTGAGTTAATACCAAGCGGAATTTTTCGTCGCAAAATTCATGATTTTTTTTATTTTTTTAATTATTTTCAATTCTATACTTTTGCGATGGAAATTTCCACTCGATATTAATTCAGAATAATCCTGAATCATCCTTCTCAGTATTCGTTACGATGTCACTTACACCCCGTACAAGTACATACAGGTAGCCATACAAGTAGGTATGGGTGTTAGTGACAACGCAACGTAACGAATACTGAGGGGGTTGGTTCAGACCATGATTCTGAATCATCCCTCAAAGTTTCATTACGATGTCACTAACATCCTGTATTTATAATACAAATAAATAAATATACCTATTCCAACATTAATAATGATAATGTCAGCAATTACATTAGTAAGTAAATCAATAAAAAAATTACCTGAGAATTATTATTAAAGAGGACAAGTACAAAACATAATGTTGACGCAATATTTTGAGCTGACGCAATAGTAAATCGGTACTCACATCGCAGAGTTGACAGACTAATTAGTTTTATATATGCTTCTGACATTACATTGTATTTTGGGATAATTATGTACCCCAGCGATGAGAAAGATAATTATCACCTTAAAAGTGAAGAACGCCATCTATCGTGAGTTTGAGGAACGTCGATTGGAAAGTTCCTCATAATTAAATAACAAGTACAGTCAATATAAATAGCCTAAATATGGTTTGGTCACTGGCTTCGCGTCATCGATCGGAGGGGTATGGATCGTACTCCACCACGCGGCTCTACTAACATAAGCTCACGACTACATCCTAGGGAAGTCAGAGGTACATCCATCGCAAGATGAATAATGGCCCCGATTCCTGCAGACACCGCCTAATTTTATTTTAGGTTATATCCGTCATTTTCGTATCCGTCGAAAAGGAAAGGGACGGATGATTCACAGCTCTTAATTTTAGGAAGAATGAGTAAATGAATGAATAACCCGGGCGAATCAAAAGGTACGTCGCTGGTATGCAATCCGTTTGACGTGCTGTCTACTTAACAGTGTCGGGTTATTGACGACGGATGTAAAATTTTTAGACGGTTGGTTTAGATTTGTGCTTAAAATTGACGTGTGTTCCATAAATTTTATGCTTGTCGATTACCCGTCCCTTTCCTTTTCGGCGGATAAGAAAATGACAGATATAACTTAAAATAAAATTAGATGGTATTTACAGGAATTAGCACCAATATGACTATAAACGAAGTATGAACTCGTGCGAGTTAACTTCATACGTCGTCGTGTTGAAGACAAAGTAAGCACCCAGTGAAAACAAAATAGGTAAGCACACACATACGTTGCGTGCGTATCTGCTCAAAGTAGATAGTTTTCAGTAGAAGGCGAAAGCATGATAGTGGAAAGGGGTTACCTCCTTTCCACCCAAGCCGCGATGGTTCAGCGTGGTATGTAGCATGGCGCATGGGCGCATACTCCTTTCGGTAGATTGAGGGAAGTAATGTGCCCAACAGTGGGTCGTATATTTATTTTATATATATATTTTTTATATTATTTTTATTTTAAATATATTTTATCGTTGTTGTTGTTTATTGTTGTTGTTGTCGTTGTGTTCTTTTGTTGTTGTTATTGTCGTTGTGCAATAAAGTATTATTGATTGATTGATTTTTCATATTATATTTTTGAAATTTTTTGTTTATGTATTTTTAATAAAAAAATAAACGGCCTCTTTGGTCCAGTGGTTGAGCGCTGGTCTCACGATCCGGAGGCCCCGGGTTCGATTCCCAGTGGGGACATATCACAAATATCATGTTGAGATCCCTAGTTTGGGTACGATATTATAGTCTGATCACCTGATTGTCCGATGAGTAAGATGACCCGTGCTCGGAAGGCACGTTAAGCCATTGCTCCATTGTACGTATGTCGTTACATGAGCTATGTCAGGGGCCTTTGGCGGCTCAATAATAACCCTGACACGTTGATGAAGGTCATAACCCACACGATAAGAAGAATAAAAAATATATTTAGTATGTAGCGAGCGAGACGCAGTTCATTCTCTCTCCCTCACTCCTTAGCGGCTTACGCCTATTTGAGATTGAATATTTTTAATATTACTAAAACCAATGTAATGTACCTATTTAAATTTGATTATATGGACTATTATTTTGCGTTAGCTTGGTATATAATTTTTGTATGCCAAATTGCGGCGAAACATGAGATTCTCACATTTATTGTAAAACCTTTATTGTACCATGTTTTATGAGCAAATAAATTATATGTAGGCTGTTGACTACAGACTGCTCCAGCTGCGCAGTGGCGGCGCCCTGGAGCGGCTGGAGTCGGCGCTGGTGCCCGCGATGCCGCAGTGTGCTCCGCCGCCGGGCTTCGCCTCCGCCCGCGCCGCCGACGTGCGCTCCGCCCTTATCCTGCTGCTCGTTGGACTCGTCACTGCTCTCATGTTAGGTGAAGACGACTATTTCACTTCACCTTTATTTCACTTATTTGTTTTAGTTTGGAGTACTTAGGTAGTTACAATATCAATTATACAGTAAATTAACTTATGTAATACGTTCACTGATGTGCCGTTCCTGGGTATGTTAAAAATAAAGATTTTTATTTTTTTTATTCTTATTCTTATTGTGTATAAATTTAGGTACAGTTATAAATAATAGTTGTAGTTATAGTTGCAAATTACGTGTCACTAAATTATGCCTTTGCAGGCAAATACCTCTACACATTTCATACAGGCAATGAAATAACCTAAGAGAGAAAACAATAATAAAAAAAACCAAAAAAATATTAAAGAATATGTTCCCAGAGTGGCAGTTGTCACGTTGTACAAACTCTTGAATAAGAAGGACCCTGGTTGCTTTTCGTTTTCAAATTGTTCTTCCTGTACTCTGGTCTTATCTGCCTAATAGTTAGGAAATAAACCTCGTTTTACGTAAGTTTTGCGATTTTACAGCGCGTAAACGTTCCTAATATGTTTCTTACGATGCCTCGTATTTACAAGTCTGCCAATTGAAAATTATTGATCGGAAAATGGGAAGTGTTCATGTCACTGCGTACGAGACGTTAAACACACATTATATTAGTTTTGATGCTACCTTAGCAATAAGGCATTTTAAGGTATGTTGTTTGTGTTGTTTAAATTTTATCTTCCCGATATCATTGGCCTTATACATCTGTTTCAGACGATTTATGACGTCATTGCCTCGAAGAAATGCACTCCCCGATATAAGTAATTTATTATTATTATTAAAAAAAAAGTGTTTTATTATTATTATTTGTATGTCATTTCCCTATCTCGGGCCTATGGAGACCGGGTCTTTTGGAAGGCGCGTGCGTGGGGCCGAGGCCAACATGTAGGGGCCCCTTAAGATAATTCAATCTAAATGTGGCGTGATACTAACCATTGATTATCTCTATGCACTATGGTAGTGCATCCGTTTCGTGTAGAACTATTGCAGATTATGGGAACAAAGGGAACTGGGCTCTTGGTTTGGGGGTTAGTGGACTGGGATACTGGGGCTATAGGGGACTACGGCGCCTGCTCGACCAATGTTGGTAACATGGATACAATGAGCAGGCGGTGACTCGCCACTCACTGGATGGGCCACCTATCTAGCCGACGCGACTGGACATGGTTGTGAGCAGCTCAGGGTGTCGAGAGGTGTACACCGCTTTCTGCGACGCTGAGTCCTGCGGCCCCCGCTGGGGTCCACTCCGGCCGGCCAATGAAGGCAAGCCGGAGACGGAGGGTTATTATTATTATTATTGTCCCCTCCCAACATGATGGGCCATTAATAACCTACGTGCTGATCACCTGTCCTCATATCCCGGCCAGGACTTCGTCTGAAAAGTAGTTGCAAGTAGTTTATCTATGAGAAATTTCCGATCACGAATGTGCTTATTGTTTTGTATAAACACTATTGTGGTTGGCCCTGACGCTGCACAATTACACAATTTCATTTGCTAATAACTATATACACTTGTAGGTACTTTAATACACTCATAGATATAAAAACAACTATGTAACATGACAGTATTGAGTGGAAAATTCCACGGGATCGCCACTTTCAATTGTGTCTGACCCTTGACTGACCTTTGACTTAAAAAAAACAAACTAGGATAAGAACTTAGTCCGTTTGTTTTTAATAAAATCAACATATATACTCTCTATTAGTACACCAGATTGTACCGTTGCAGTGTTTTGTTTTCTTTAAATTTACATAAAGACGACTCACGTCCTAGTAAAGCGTTATTACGTTTCAGTACAGTGTACGTAATAGTATTTGAAGAATTTTCATATACTTACTGAAGCGTTAAAAGTTCGTATAAATTTATTAATAAAAGGTAGACAAATTACACTTCTATATTAAAATTGTTGACTTGTTATATAACAAGTTATATAGAACTGCTGGTTATATAGAAATTTAATAATAGGCATATGCCCATTTCAGAAACATAGCGTAAACGTTTGTAATCGTTTTGTTGAGTTATAAATAACAAAATGAAAACAACTCTAGCTTTGTTAAAATTGCAACGCAATTAAGTATTTGCATTAAGTATTTATACTTTATAATATGGGATATGATGCCTGAATTGGAAAAACACGTATAAGTTTTAAAATGCTATGGTCGATATTCGGATACTTTGTGTTGCAGCCCAGGGAGATATTATAACTCATATGTTATACATCTGTATTTCAAATAGCGAAAGGTCGCTCACTGACTATTCTTCTCGAAATGTCAGAAAGTACAAGTAATATTACTCTGCTTTCAGGACGTTAGGCGGTCACTAGGTCTGGATTTTAAAAGGGTTGGCAAATTAAAATACCTAACATGACATCACGCCTGTATACACGAAGGGGTAAGCAGAGGTGTAGACAATACAGTGTGTACTGTACAGTGATTGAGTCGATAGTAACTTGTGGAATTTCCTCTCGGAAAAAATCATGTTTTTTTTTGCCTTTTTTTAAATATTATTATTTTCAGTTCCATACTTAAATTTTGCAACAAAAAATTCCGCTTGATATCAACTCAGAATCATGGTCTGAAACACCCGTCAAAGTTTCCGTTACGACGTCACTAATACCCTGTATACCTAATATGATATCGCTTACACAGACAATATTTCATCCCACTACTGGAAACTGGCCTGGTTGCGCATAATAGACTTCAAAATGATGTTTCTATCTTCTTCTATCGTGTAGGTTGTGAGGTGGATTACCAATCCCATCAACCCTGGTGTTTCTATGGTCGACTGGGAGTGATAAAAAACGTAGATCGCATTTATTATTGCTCTGCCAACCCCATTGTGTGTAAGTTTGTGTATGTTTTTATATTCTTGTAAATATTGATCAAAGCATGGATCTATCTATAATGGCATTTTGTCGAATTGTCGTACAATCTGTTAGTCAACACAGTAAACACTGTTGATACGAAGTCCTAAAATGAATATGAAGCAGGAGGAGCAGGACCAGCGTATCGCCGTTAACAATTGTCCATCATGTTATAAATGACATAATCCCTCTGTCCAAAACTTAGTGGCGTAGAGCCATAAATGTCTCTTAATAAAAATGTCGTTTAATAAGTGCAATTTCCTTAATTAATTAAGAGTTAGGTTTTTGACGTAAAGTATTCAGTGTGAAGCTTTTGTAAGCTCTGTTTTAAAATTAGATGTAAGAGCATCATTTTAAAGGCAGTTTCAATAGGCAAAGTTTATTCAGTAAATATTTCGTTACAGAAACTTTTCGTTAAAATGTACTCAAGTATAAAATAGATGATTGATGGGAAATTAACTTAATGGCAGTATTTTAAAGTTTACTCTATGTTTGAAATAATAATCTTTCATTAAGAGTTCTGTAATGAAAGCGTAATAGAACCTGTTTGGCTGTCGCCCTAAACAAAGTAAGTTAGTAGTTAGATTTATCAAAAAGATCGAATTAAAAAAAGCTGTTTTTTTTCTGTTGAATTTTTTTTTAATCATGTTTAAGAAAATGATACTGCTTATTTTGTCTGTTTGTCTTAAGTGTATATTTTTTTACAATATGATTGATTGATGGAAAATGAATATAAAATAACTAGGTACTTACTTGAATAATAAGATAAAGAAAAAAGTTTTCCTTACGGAATTTCTGGATTCAGTCTCCACGCTCAAGACCTGCGATAAAAGCTATGTAATAGTTTGAAAAATAGAGAAAAAATATTAATAAAGAGTTTTGTATTATATTGTATGACTGATATTGCGCAGGTATAGGCGAGTATTGCTGGAAGAACCGCAGGGAGCTACGTAGTTACTCCGTGAAGTGTTGGCGACGTTTGCTCACGCTGATCAGTAAGTGGTAATTTAATGAATTACTTATCATCAATCTACGTTACTACGTTTGCGGTCAACAGTCTTAAGTGTCATAGTATTATATGAGGGCCAATTTAATAGATCACATTTGACGTTTCTTAACTTCATAGCTATAAGGTTTAATTTTCCATGCGGGCTCCCGTTTATTGATTGCGACGTTATCAAATGTGATCTATTAAATTGGCCCTACTATAGTTGATTAGTTTCCAAGATACAGACGTACTTACAACTGTAGGGGTAGAAACTCGGATGCCCGTGTTGCTGTATGGGTTGGGTAGAAACACTGTAGAATCAATTTGTCAAAAATAAATACGTAAAAACTTATTCGAGTTTCATTTATTCTTATTATTAAGAATATTATAATGTTTACTGCATACAAACCCTGCGGCTCGGCCCGCTTTACCGACTCTGGGTGCAGCAAGCCTTATTATTAAAAACATTTTAAGTAATAAATAATAGGAGAAAGTTATCCTCGCTTGAGGTAGTGTTCTGCAGGTAGAGTTTGTTTAGCAGCGGCGTCATCTATGGAGTCCTTGACGGGTCGTTTGTTCTTGGCTGCGTCCGCCAAGGCCTGTTGAATGGCGGGAGTTTCCACCGTACGAAGGTCAGTGGCCAGCCCTAGCGCCGCCCACACGCGGATAAACGCGGTTGAACAACCGCAGTCTGGAATAGATACTTACTTTCAGAACAAGGGAAAACTACGACACCCTACCCCTGCGATGTGGGTAACGCTATCGCGCGCAACGCGGCGAATGTCGCGCTTACTTCGGCCAATAGACGCAGCGCGCAGGTATCATAGCCGAGGTGGAGCTCGCGTTATTTGTGTGCGTCAAGCTAGCGGCCTCAAAAAAAAAAATGGGCACGAAAAAATAATTTAACCATATCAAAAAATAGTACTCTTATTGAAAAAAATAGTACCTGTTGTAAAAAAATTGGTAACATCACGGTTCTGGATTTATAGCCATGTTTTATTGCACTTGCTAGCTTGACGGTGAGCGAAATTTGGCGAGAGTTAACGACAAGGTCTTTCGCTTTGATTTAAACGCCAAAAAATAGTACCGAAATAGTACTCACCCCCTGCAAAATACCGAAAGTAGTACTTCAACGGTTCCAAAGTTATAAAGGCAGTTCTTTGATCCCGCTAGCTTGACGTTTTAAAAATACCTATTATCTGGGGAACGCTTGCATACTTCAGTATGTAACTAATGTCAATAAACTCGTATGAAATAGTACTCCCTACCATCATAATTTTGATCCGATTCTCTTTGTAGAAATGTTAAAAAATCATCATAAACTATGCCATACATTTGTTGTTGATACAGTCACGTAGACAATTACATAACCTCACAATTTATTCGTAAGTATTGCCATTTTGGAGGTCTACCCTACCATTTCTTTGCACTTCAGAGTGCTGCTATTACAAAAAAATCCTATTGCATACACCCATATGCACTAATTTTAATAGAAAATGGCTGCATGGGTCTAGTTCTTATCGAAAACAATCTGTGATTTTAATACATCATAATACATTTTTAATCTGCTGTTTTATTTTATAATTTATACCTTCACGTTGAATTTGTTACGGATCGAAGTGTTTGTTAATAAACAATTTGCAGTATTTGTAGAATAACTCAAAGAGTTTCAACAATGATATTACTTTCATCTGACAACCCTGGCACTTCACCAATTTTTACCCAAAATTGGGGAAAAATACTAAAATCTGACAACATTCTTGACCATGTGTAATAATTTTGTTCGCGACTGTACTTGTCTTGATAAATGTATGACATAGGTTATAATGACTTTTTGACATATTTCTACAAAGAGAATCAGGTCCAAATTATGATGGTAGGGAGTACTATTTCATACGAGTTTATTAACATTAGTTACAAACTGAAGTATGCAAGCATTCCCCAGATAATAGGTATTTTCAAAACGTCAAGCTAGCGGGATCAAAGAACTGCCTTTATAACTTTGGAACCGTTGAAGTACTACTTTCGGTATTTTGCAGGGGGTGAGTACTATTTCGGTACTATTTTTTGGCGTTTAAATCAAAGCGAAAGACCTTGTCGTTAACTCTCGCCAAATTTCGCTCACCGTCAAGCTAGCAAGTGCAATAAAACATGGCTATAAATCCAGAACCGTGATGGTACTAATTTTTTTACAACAGGTACTATTTTTTTCAATAAGAGTACTATTTTTTGGTATGGTCAAATTATTTTTTCATGCCCATTTTTTTTTGAGGCCGCTAGCTTGACGCACACCGTTATTTACCTTTATTAATGATTATTTTACAGGATAAAATCTGGGTATTATTATAGCGATTTAATAACCTGGTAGGTGGTGGGTGGTTATTAATTATATATTTTTTAGGAAAAGGTTTATTTAACAAATTCTTAAGTCGTAATAATGATTTTTTTACGAAGATTATTTTTTAATTATGTCTTCCTAGAATTATTTTTATTTTCTTTATTTACTATCATAATTCCAGGAGTCTTCAGTGGCAAGACTGACCAGACGTAGGAGTGATATAAAGTTAAAGAACCTAAATTTAACTTCTATTTGCTTTCAGAATGTTGCCCAGAATTCTATTTAAAGGTAAGTATATTTCATCTTCACTAATTTAAGAGTCACGTTCTCGTCGGTGTAGCATTCTCCATTCTTGTCTATCAAAGGCCGGTTCTTTCATGTCCTTATAAGAAACCACGTTTGCCGTCTCCTTAATCTATCCATGTTGTAATCTCTTCTTGGTCTCCCCCTTCTTCTCTCTTCATCATCATCATCATCAGCCCATTATTAACGTCCCCACTGCTGGGGATAGATAGGGAGATCCCCTATGGATAGATAGGGAGATCGGGCCTTAAACTATCACGCGAGCCCAGTGCGTATTGATGGTTATAAACGACTGCTAATGCAGCCGGGACCAACGGCTTAACGTGCCTTAAGAAGCACGGAGGAGCTCGAGATGAAAACATTTTTTTGTGGTCACCCATCCTATGATCGGCCTTTGCGAAAGTTGCTTAACTTCAACAATCGCAGATCGAGCGCGTTCACCGCTGCGCCACCGAGCTCCTCTTTCCTCTCTAAGTATTATTATTTTATTAAGTATTATTATTTTATTCAGGTATATTTAGCTACTTACAGGAATAGCCTTTTGAAAGAGAGCAATGCTTACCGCCATCATCTTCCTAGCATCCCGTTTTTCACAGGGTCCACTTACCTAACCTGAAGATTTGACAGGTCTGGCTTTTTACAGAAGCGACTGTCTGGATCTTCCAACCCGCGAAAGGAAAACCAGCCCAATACAGGCTATGTCACAAACCTCCGAAAATGCATTTCTCGGGAATGTAGATTTCTTTATGCTTAGCACGTGATAATCATTTATGGTCCAACCATGAATTCGAAAACAAATTCGACTATTATTGGTTTAGGCCTGTGCTGGATTCGAACCTGCGACCTCAAAGTGAGAAGCGTACTACCAACTGGGCTATCATGGCTTACCAATGCAATGCAGAGCAATGCTTACCGTATGTACCGAATTCTCCAGACTTGTAGTCATATGGGATGAGGTAGTGATAGTGAGGCCAGAATGTCTTAGCCAGTATGAACACTGAGTTCGAGTCGTGTGGGTACCTGCAAAGAATACAAAAAAGACAATAATGACTGATAATTAATAATACATAACGAACGGGGACTAGAAAATTTCTGCCTATGGCGCCCAAATTGGATAGCATCCTATGATAAAAGATGATACTGGTTACTAAATAACTAAAGGTTTTAAAACGAACAAAAATAATTTTAAATATATAAAAAGGCTTGGTGAGGTGTGAGTATTACTTAGTTCATCTTGCGATGGATGTATCTCTGACTACCCCATTGGGATATAGTCGTGAGCTTATGTTATGTAAAAACCACTAAAACCTTTTTATTGTTTAAAATTTTGTGTATGAATTTTAGGAATGACTTAACAATAATATATATTATCACGTTTTTTGTGGTGTCAAAAATTTGTCAATTGGTGTAGCGAGGGTGTAGCAACATATGAAGGACTTTCTAGGCATTCGATTTCTGATTTTTCGATTAAATTTTGAAAACGCAAGGAAAAAGGAATCAATCAATATATTTGTGGCATTTTGGTAATGGCCCAGTAACTTAGTTGGTTAAACGCCATCTAACGAGTTATTGAGGACTAGTTTTATTATTTCTAAAAAAGAATATCTCTTAAACAATTTCCTTCAGAAACATTTTAGGTATTTCTATTTGCCTACTCCAGGAACGGATATCTCAGAAATGCCAGAATGTTTTTATCGTACCGCCGAGATTAGAAATTTTCATTGATTTTATTTGGTAAATTGATGTTGGAATCGAAAATTGTGTGAGAAAAATATGTGAGACGATTTGCAGAGCACTTGGCAGACAAAATGCTGACGTTCCAATTATATAGCCCTTATGCCAGACGTAGTTGAATCTTAGATTTTTAACGTTGATAAGTTAATTACTTATTTTGAAGATATTATTTCTTTATCGTTGCTAGATATAGTTTCATAAGTTCAAAAACTCAGTGGCATCGTGGTGGCTTCAGGGATGGGAGGTGTCTGGGAGGATATGCCAGTATGCATGAATTCCATTATCATCTAGAAGACGAGTTTGAAAATTAACATAAATGGGTTAGAAATTTGCAATTCGTTTGTTTCATCAACCTAGATTGCCCACCTCTCAGCAAAATTACTCAACGGAGGATGTTAGGTGTTCATGAATGTATGGAATACATTGGTAAATGTGTTACAATTGAATGCGGCAGGGGAGAGCTGAGCAGTATGGTAAGTACTGCGCGAATACGGTCACGTGCGGTCGATGTGCCGACCGAACATAGATTACCCACAATAGGCACCGCGTAGAATACCTCACTTACAAAAGATTACGCCTATTTCCCGTTGGGCTAGGCATTCATTTACTACCCGTAGAAAACCACGTAGAGAATGGAATAAAGAACACTAACGGACTTATGAAGCATCCGCTTCTTATGAAGCGGTAGAGTGGTAGAGTCTTAAGTGGTAGAGTTTAAAAAAAAAGCCAGATCAATAACCTTTGTTTTCCTAGGCAATACTGCTTGGCACTACCAGTCGAGTCGTAAGAGATTTTAATTGGTACTCTTAACCGGCGAGCATGTACCTATATACATTTTGATGAGAGTGGAAGAAGCGAAAGTCTCTTATCAGGATCGCCACTATTCAAACAAAGTTCCACTACTGTCTTCTGTGTGTATTGAGCATTCAACAGCGTAAGTAGTCCCCTTTGTATTATTCTTTGCAACCTATTCCTCAAATTCAAGTGAATTAGAATCAGTACGAAACTCTCTAGATGCGGTATCTATTGCGGGTACTCTGTGGTACAAATACAAAACTTGTGAGTTGCGTGAACTGCTGAATCTCAATCGGAGACTTTATGTTGAAACCTAATATTTATGTGTCTAGCGGTTACTGGTCCGCGGGGACATCTCATCCTCCTTTACTTCCACTCTCCTATAGTACTAATCAAATCAATTAAAATCGCCAAATCTCTCACGCTGAGGCCGCATTCAGCGCCGCGCGGGGCGTCAAGCGGCGCGTGCGCGAAGCGGGCCGCCGGAGAAATAAACATATGACGATCTACTGAGCATTCACGGAGAAGTAGTTAAACATAACTACTTAAAGAGGGACTTACGATGATCAAATTGGAGATGTCCTTAGAAAAGGTTTAATACGATCTACTCTGAACCGGCGTGCGTGTATGAAGCGATTGATGAATGTGGAGGAAGCAAGAGAAGTGTGTCAGGATCGAAGCAAATGGAATTCTATAGTCTCTGCTTACCCCGGTGGGAAATAGGCGTGAGTTTATGTATGTATATATGTACGTAGTTATACATGCATTTGTTTGAATTGTAGCGACACATATGGTGGGAGCGGTTCAAAATCGCTTCTAGTGTCGTCAAATAGACTCGATGATGGTGCGGGCGATAACTGGCGAACCGCGCTTACTGCCCCGCATATACAGCCTGTTTCACCACGTACTGAATATCCAGGACTTATTCGGAAGGTACTATTATCAGACAGTATTCAGGATGACCAGCAGGCGGTGAAATGGGCTTTTACAATTCATAATTATCTACTTATACTTTTATAGTCGTCTCTACTTTTTTGCACGACGCAAGGACGGATCAATACCTAAATTACTTTTTGTTACTATGAAGAAGAATCCTTCATCAAATCCTAATATTAAAACTTTTTATTAGATAAAAAACATTTTTGTTAAAATTTAGGAAAATTAGATAAGGTAATTTTCTTCGCAATTTTATAAATGTTACAGTAAAAAGTCAAACTTAATCCCTCTTGATTGGCTTATGAACAATGTAATAATATAACAATAATGGAAATTGTTTATTAATGAAGCTGGTGGTTTAATGAAAAATAAAATAAAATAAATTGACTATGGTGAACCTCTCTTATAAGCTTGCAAGTTAAATATAAGTACTTATATAAAAAAAGAGTTTAACACGTTAACGACCAGGTACGCACTGAGGGCGGGTGCCCCACTTGGATCCCGGGTAACTTAGCAAAAGTTTATATAACAAGTATGTTTGATGAATGCTACAGCACTTAAAAGGTATTGTGAAGTGTTTAGAATACATTTATTATTATTGACGTTTTTAACAGGACGTATACAAATTGGTTAACATGCGGGACTTACAAGGAAGTCAAAACATTTTGTATGGGGACTGTCAACGTGTTAAACCAGCATAGCACAGTACAGTAGGAATCCTACCACGAATAGCGACGCCAGTACCGTATCGTCTCCGTCGTCGTATTGTGAAGTAAGTATACTCCAGCTATGCGATTCTATATTCAAATTCAATTCAAATTCAAAAATATCTTTATTCAGTAGGTAACATAGTTACACTTTGAATCGTCAATTTTTACATAACGAACTTCTCATCCGCCTAAAAGTACTGCAGCTTCTCACAACCTGTATAGCCGGGGAAAAGAAGGTGCGAGAATAAGGTGCAAGAGAATATAAAAGCAACTCCGTCACTGTAAATCAGTCGTCGAACCGAAACTGTCAATCTAGAGCTCATTTCCGATTCCGAATACGCTGCATACATGTTGGATGAAAGTACTTTAAAATAACTACACGGGTAAGAGAAATTCAGTGGCACAAAAGGAACAATACCTACACGCTTGTAAGTTAAATAACATATAAGAATGAAAGGCACTCTAGTGCTGCAGTACACATATACTGGACACAAGTCATTGGTACAAACCAATGAGTTATAAATTTATTTTAAGTGCAGTTTTCACTAACACGGTTGGCTCGACCATTATAGACGGCGATACGTGTCTCACCACCTATCACGTTGGTCTAACAGAAAGCTCGGAGATGTGTGGGTATTTAGTTCATCTTGCGATGGATGTACCCTGATTGTCCCAAATGAGATGTAGTCGTGCGCTTATATATGTCTATGAAAGAATGGAAGGCTTACTTTTCACCAGGCTGCAGTCCCCAAACACAGATGCCGCTTTCGACGAGCCAAGCGGCGTGCAAGATAATGCCGTACCGCAGGAAGCCGACCACGAATAATGAAGCCAGCACCGTGTCGTCCCAGTACTCGAGAGGCGCGTTCAGTGGCAGCAGCAGGAAGAATACTACGTACAGTATCCAGTATAACCTGAAATATTAATATTCATATATATATATATTCATATTCATTTATTCCTTAAAACAACTTTACATTGTGTTGGAAATAAAAATAAAAACAAGCTCAAACTCATTACAATCTAAAACAACAGGGGTACTATTACTTACTTACAATATACCTAACAAACTATTACAACAAACACATTCAATATTCATACATACACATATTAAATTGGGTCGTGTTCCAGGTTCGAGATAAGTTATGAAATTCTAATTACTAAATAAAGATCTAAAATTAACGAAAAACATTTTCTTTTTCTATTTAATTTATTTATTTATGAATTTTAAATAAAGAAAAACGTAATAATAAGTCCGGCATTTGATCACGTTTTTCTATGACGTCACAGTGTACTTTTTCACAAAAACTCCATAGTAATTTCGTGTTTTGACGTTTAGTAAGAAGACACTGCTTTGACTAGTTGGAAACTAGTTTATTGCTTAGTCATATGTGAAATATTTTAATTTCTGTTGAACTGGAAGAAATAGAGCAGAAACTAAACCGACCCTGTAAAAATAATGATTCTTATGGAAAGAGCCACAAAAGTTGCAATACCGTATGACACGAAGTCCTAAGATGGATTTGATGACCAATATTGTGGTAGCAACATCGCAGTGATCAATCAGCTTTTCAAATTTATTTTATTGCACCAAAATAAAACAAAATCCTTAGTTACATTCTGCCAATTATAATGGCGTCGAAATGTTAGAAAGTACAAATCGAGACAAGTACGGTCACGAGCATTATTATGAATACACTTTGGTACCATGTTACATTAACTTTTTTGACAAATTGAACTGTAAGTCTCACTAAATGTCAAATATGTTAGTGCGACAGAGTCCTAAAGTGGGTACATTATATTGCTCATGACTGTACGCCATGCCGGCGAAGATAATCAGCTAAATGTATTCGTTAAACAATCAGGTGAATTCTGAGATGTCCTTACCAAAACGGGGGGAGTCTAAAAAAGGGATTTTCGATACGTTCCCATCGGGATTCAAAAACCCTTTATATTTGAAAGTTAACCCGCGGGCATAATGTCCTCATTACAAGCTGCTGGAGGTTTCCATATGGATTTCCTTTTGGACAAATTGTATTGGGTTGGAAAGAACGTGAAAAAAATTTACACAATTAACATTCTGCATAGAATGGTTTCCTCCAGGTAATTGATGGACAGGAAAAACGTTAGAATAATAACGGGTGCTACTGAGTATATTTGTTGACTAATAAATATTTTATTATAATTAAACTTATATACAGGGTGCTAGTGACATCGTAACGAATATTGAGGGAGATGTGTGTGTGTGTGTGTGTGTGTGTGTGTGTGTGTGTGTGTGTGTGTGTGTGTGTGTGTGTGTGTGTAATTGTGTTGAATATTGAGACCATGATTCTGGGTTAATATCATGTAGAATTTTCATGTTTTTTTAGTTCAATTCTATACTTTTGCGATAGAAAATTCCACTTGATATCAACTCAGAATCATGGGCTGAATCATCCCTCAAAGTTTTCTGTTATGATGTCACTAACACTCTGTATTATAGACCAGTCTCTGTGGGCTAGATAGAGCGTTGGGCTCACGATGGTGGTCCGGGTTTGATTCCCTAAGGGGAAATTTTCGATATCATTTTGTGAGGCTGTCTTTTGTTTGGTTAGAGCATTGCGGGCTGAATAACCTGATTGACCGAAAAAGTAAAATGATTGTGAATAAAATGAATGAGTGCTTCGGAAGCTACGTTAAGCCATTGTTCCCAGCCTACTAACCCAAACACCTCCACCAAATCGCACTGGAGCAGCGTATGCTCCATACCCGGTTGATTAAGGGGAAGCCTGTGTCCAGCAGAGCATTTTATTCATATTATAGAATATAATATTATATCCAATTATCTATATAGAGATTGTTATAAGTACCTAAAATAACACAAGCAAGTATATATTTAATTAATACAATTGTCAAAGGAAATTAAGCAAATTACCTACGCCCACATTAATTGGAGGAAACCGTGCCTTGAATTCCACTGAAGTTTGAATTCGCTCGTAGGTGAGTCCATAATATCATATCCAAGCAGAATAACACCGTGAAGAAACCATGTACGAAAAGAGAGAGTAGGTAGTTTGTATATAAATTCACACGAAAATAACATATTACCTACATTGAGTACCTACGTGAGTGTTACGAGTGTATACAGGTTGTTAGTGACATCGTAACGAAAACTTTGAGGGATGATTCAGACTATGATTCTGAGTTGATATCAAGTGGAACTTACCGTCGCAAAAGTATGGAACTGAAAATAATTTAAAAAAAAAACACAAAAACTTTCATGAATTTTCAGACAGGAAATTCTACTTGATATCAACTCAGAATTATGGTCCGAACCATCTCCCTCAGTATTCGTTACGGTGTCACTAACTCCCTGTATAACACTTGAATATTCCCTTTAAACTAATAAATAATTAAATATTGAATGAAAGATTTCTCCAATCAACGACTAGGTTATAATTTGAATATTTAATAATAATTTTCAATTGAAAATTTTAATATATAACTACGCCAATATTTTGTTACTTATATTTATTATTTAAGTAAATAAGGTAGTTCCCAACTAGTCAAATCAGTCGCTTTTTACTAAACGTCAAAATACGAAATTACTATGAAAAAGCGACCAGTGACGTTATAGAAAAACGTGACAAAATGTCGCATTTATTATTTTATATTTTTCTTTATGAAAATTCGTAATTAAGTTAAATAGCAAAATAGAAAACATTTTTTGTTACCTTTACATCTAACTTTATTTAGTACTTAATCAGAATTTCATAATTTATCTTTAACCTAGGAAACTACCAATAATAATTTGTAAATTACTTACTTTGATTTATAACTTTCCGTTATACCTACGTATTGTATTGGCCAAGTCTTGGTAGTGAAAGTCAAAACATCAAACACTTGGTGAGGTGGGTATTTGTGAAATCAAATTTGAAATGATAGAACTCCATTCTTTATATTTCCGTGTATTTCAGGCTTTTAATTAAATCTGTCAAACAAGCAAGCCAAAATCTGCTACTAAAATAGAAATATTTAGTTTGGATAAGTGGGACTTAAGCACGTTCGAATATTTCCAGTACTTCTAAGATAATATTATGGAAAATTCTGTACAACGTTTGCTTTTGACCTGTTTATAAAGCTATAAATCAAAACTTTCATCAAAACATCTGACACAAAATCACGTTTTAAAAGTTGTTAGGACTTTGGCTTCTGTTTGCTTTAGCCACAACATTAACTCAGTTTTCTTTTGTATATAGCACGATTTTTGTATGGCCAAGTGGTGAATATCATTCGCGGCAATTGGGTAGTTTCCTAGGTCAAAAATAAATTATGAAATTCTGATTACTAAATATAGACAGATCTAAAGGTCATAAAAATCGCTTTCTTTTTTCTATTTAACTAATATATGAATTTTAAACAAAAAAAAATTCCGTTATTTTGTCACGCTTTACTATGACGTCACAGGTTGCTTATACATACAAATTCCATAGTCATTTCGTGTTTGACGTTTAGTAAAAAGTAAATGATATGATTAGATGCAAACTAGCCTATTATAATAAGAAGCACTTATGTTAAAGACAAAAATAAAAGACCATGTAGGTTTTTTTTTGACCTGCCTTATTGTAGATTTGCCGCAGATGGCATTAACTATTTGGCCGGACAAATGGGGAGCGCTGAAGGCTCTCACCCGGTACAATGTTTAAGACCTTGAGGGTGCCCAGTTGGGCGCGAACCTCGGCTCAGGGCGTCGTCTGAGAGGAAAAATATTTGAAAGAATTAATCGACCCTAGTGGGTCTATAGCGATAAGCGCTGAATGAGGGAAATCGTTGACCACGCCGGCGGGGTCGGTATCGGGGTCCTGAAGTGTTTGGTGTCGCGAGCTGATAGGTTGCACACCATGTAGGTAAGTATCTGGCTAAGTACCATCGGTCTTACGTTGGCCTTAGAAATCGTTCATCGGTCTTAGAAAGGCCTAGCTAAGATAAAATTCGGACGCTCTTTGTTTAGTTTAGTATTAGTTTTGGTACTTAATGAAAGCCTAGTGTCTGTCACCTCAGCTTGCAGAGTCTAAATCTAACTAACTACTTATGTAACACTTCAGATGGCATTTTGCCAACTTACTCGCTCCACTTACTCGCAATGGAGAGCATGACGAAGCATATTACTGTCTCTGATTGATGGTGGAAGGCGTGTGGCTAACCAATAGTGGCACGTAGATATATGGCAGTTTATAATATAGTACATTTTATGAAGCAGGAGTTTTTTTTTAATTATATCAGTTCCTGTCGCATTGGTCTACCAGAAACTGAGTGAGGTGTGTTTATTCAGGGTACTCAGTTCATCTTGAGATCGATGTACCTCTTGTGAGCTTACGAGTATGTTATGTCTAGTTCCAATCGACCTCTATCGTCTGTTTAATCTGTGATGCCCTGTGAGTAGGGATCATAAATATTGATTTCTCTAACTATTCTTTGTTTAATGGATAAGCTGTTGGATACATTAATAAATTAATAACGATTTAGGAATTGCAAATGTATCATTACAGCGATCCTTATTGGGGTAAGAATAAAGACGTCACATTTTTAATCAACGTAATAATTATGTGTTAAATTATTCATAATACAATTTCTTTCGGGTTTTCATAAGGCTGCCGAATGTACTTCTTTTTTTGTATTTTGTTGAATCCTTGTTGTTGTAGGAACCATGTTTTCAGACACAATAGTTAAGCAATCGAGATTTGATTTTAAAAGGACATTGGACCTTACGACAACAGTGCAAAACTCACCTCTTCTGCCACATAACAATAGAATCACTCTCCAAGTCAGACATGTCGATTTGCTCCAGAAGTTTGTCCTGGTGAGGACTGAGCTTCCTCATCCGCGTGAGGATGTGAGCGTACAGGAAGCCCTGTCTGTGGTCGTATGGATCCCCATTGGTGCCAAACTGCGCGTGGTGCAGTCTGTGGTGCCGGACCCAGTCGTATATTGGACCCTAAAAGTAAGTTGTAGAAAAAATTAAAAGTAAATTGAAAGATCGGCTTTGGATGGAGATCAATGAAAACTCGACAAGAGTATGGTTCTCAAGTTAAAGAGAAATGTTAATTATCTACTCGAACAATTTCGTAAGGAAAATATGCAAATGACTGTGAGTAATGGTATTTTGCCCTGGGGTTAACTCCGTCCGCCAGCATTCCATATTTAAATAAAACAGGTACAACAAACATTGAGTGTAGGTATAGTGGTGGAATTTTTATAAAAAACATTTTTATTTATACAAAAATCCGTTTTCCAGCAATGCTAGTGGTACCGCCTGTGTCTGTGTGTATTATTTTTAAAGTTTCTTTACACATACCTGCGACCCAGATTTCCAGGCACAATATTCAAACAATGAGATTTGGATGTTAAACGTGGATGTGGATGGACTTTGGGCCTTACCAAAGCTCGGTACAAAATTTAAGACAACAGGCCTGAGGGTGCCCAGTTGGGAGAGGAAGATTATTTGAAAGAATTAATCGACCCTAGTGGATCGATAGTGATAAGCACCACGCCGCCGGCTGGGTCGATAGCGGGGTTCTGAAGTGTTTGGTTTTGCGAGCTGATTGGTCGCCTCTATGGCTAGAGTAATCAAGTCGTCGGGATCGTATATTACGTCCTTCGGACGCCGATACTTTTCAGAATACCGTGTATTCGGAAGCCGCAACAACCAGGGGATTTGGGTGGTGCGGAGCAGAATCGAAAAAATGTTTTGAAACCTATGGCTCATTGCCCAATGGCAATGGTTGGCAGACCTAGGTCAATGTGCAGATTTTCATTACGAAGAAACCACGGAGCTCCCGTGGCTTTCCGCATGAAACGATTTTGTATTGCCTGTAGACGATGGATTTGGGAGGGACTCGCGTGAGCGAAAAGTACCTCTGTATAGGTCATAATCGGACGGATGTAAGTCGTATAGATTTTCACCTTATTCCTAAGGGATAATTTACGACGCTTGTTAAGGAGACAATGAAGTCGGCCCATTATAAACGCAGCGCAATCACACACACGCACACGTTTGATATGGGCCTTGAAAGTTAGACGTCTATCTAAGACTGCGCCGAGATATTTGACTTGCTCTTCCTAAGGGATCGGCTTGCCAAACATCTTGATGACTTACGCGCACGTGTTACCTTGTAAAATCAAGGAAAGCCTATAATTTTAGCAACGTGACTAAACGAACTTGATATGTTATTTACCTGCACAGCAGGTGGTGCTAATGAGGAACTTTCCAGGTTACGTTCACCAAAATCAATATACCTCTAGATGGCGTTGAGCTTTAACGTGACAATTACCTATTTTCTCATTACTCGGGTACATAATTATGTCAAAATATAATGTGTTAGCAGAAACATACGTATATGAAAATTATTGTTGCTTGATATTTGGATCACATATAGAATTATATTGCAACCTACATTGCTTCTCTTTAATTTGATCAGAATAATAACGCATGGAAGATGTAATTGTGCCTGGGTGTAATAAAAAGGGTCTAATAAATACTCAAAAACATAGATAAAAGATGCATTGTCTGTTATCCATGAAATTAAAAGGTTAAACGAACGAGAAATTGTACAATGCCATCTATATTGTTTTTGAGAAACCCCGATTTTGATGTTGGTATGGTTAAATGGCGACTGGGGATAAGCGACTTTTTTGATCAAAATAGTATCAATTGACGATTTCGACCTATAAAATCTAATCGATATTGGACATTGCGATTGCACTGTCATACGTTCATGCCAATAGGGATTATGGTGTGTTACGTTAGTTGTTACAAAGCCTGTTTAATACAATAGAATGCCGTAATACTTGTGTTTAATTAGTACTTACAAGATAATAGACAGACCTTGCAGTGCCTTGTAGTATGATTACTTGATTAGTGTGATTGTGTTGCTAGGTTTTCCTCGTGGAATGTTGTGTACCACAAGGTGTGGTGGGCAGAAGTTTTCAGGCGACATTATACTTAAATGTAGTTATGTATGGGGTAGATGGCCGAGGATATCAATGCTTTGATTTTTACGACAAAGGAATGAATGATTTTTATTTATTCCTACTTCAGCTGGGGAGATATTATGTATTAGGGCAGTAATACCCTGCATCAAATATTACACGCTAAATGTTGTGGTTACGACGTTTATCTATGGAAATATTAATGGCTGTATTGATTTATATCGAAATAATTATCTCGCTTATGGTTGAAAAAGCCCGCGATGTTCGTTGGGTCGCGATAGCGTAAATTATGTAGCGGGGGATTGGTCACATCTACACTGCGTTCGTGTCGATTCGGGGCGTTATGATCTTGCTTTTTATTGAAAGAGAAGCAAGATGGCGTCCCAATGCAGCCAGGTGTCAAGTTGACTTGAGTCACACCCCGGACACTTCATAAAAACACCTCGCTTTACACAGACACTACACGTTGACGTTATCGTACACGCGAATCTGTGTGTGTGACGTATGAAGACTAAAGCAAGACCGGGGGTTGTAAGGTGAACTTAGCTCAGCCGTTTGTGAGGAGCGGAGAGTTGCCGTTCTATACGTAGTATTATTCCTTATTCTATACTTGAGTAGTATGTAACGTACCTGTCCTGCCAGGGTTTGGCAGAAGGCGAGGAAGACGCGCAGCGCTGGCGTGGCCTTGTACGCGCGGTGGGCCCACAGTCTATGAGCGCCCGTCGTCACACCCAGTATGGCGAATAATGTCAGCGTGATTACTGTTGACAATCATCATTTAATAAATTAATGTAGATACACATGTTTTAAATAAACACGTGCATTGTGAAACGTAAGATGACCTACTCTTCTAATAGGGAAGTAACAAGTGTAACCTAGTTTGCTTTCGAATTAACAAACCGGGGACTGTCTTACAAGGTGAGTTTTGTCAGATTTCTCTCTTATCAAAGAGAAAGTTTCCATTATTCCCTCACGGTGCCGGTGATTTTGTTTAATCTTCTAAAAAAAGGTATTTCGACCTATTCGGAACTCGTCAGTCGTTCGTCGAATAACCGTCTAAGTTCTTGGATTTATCGTCTTCCTTAATTAATGAGATTGCTGAGTAAGCAGTCGTTACAAGAGTATTAAGTAGGTACGATAAGCTGCAAAAGTCCAATCAGTTTCTTGCAAAGTAATAAATTAACTGGTTGCACAAGACCTCCTGGTTACATGTCGTTTCTGTAATAGACCAAAAACACCTACAATAACATAAATTTTATAATTATGCCAAATAATTCGCTGGGCTCAGTGAACTTTTGCTCTTTGATTGTACGTAATCCATAATCAGGTACTCATAATAATAATTACCTAAATATCGTTCTACGCATGGTTACATGAAGGTGCTTCGCCCCTCTGTCGTCTCCCTGCCTATTCACAAAAAGTAATTTCAAATTCCTCGGTTACATAACGCGTCACTGAAGTTTTTGGCGGATCTGATTTGCACCTTTTGTTATTGTCAACAAAACATTGTTGTTTGTGCAGTGGAGCAGCGTGGTGGAGTAAGCTCCATACCCCCTCCGGTTGATTGAGCGGAGGCCTGTGCCCAGCAGTGGGACGTATATAGGCTATTTATGTTTATGTTATTGTCAACAAGTCACAAATTGTTGTAGCAAAATATCGCAGATACGTCAGTTTGCACAATCAGCCACGATAAGTGTCACAGGTGTCAGAATATTCTATGTGTACTTGTACTTACTGTAAATTTTGCTGCCTTGGTGTCTTCATGGATCTTGCAAAGGCTTTCGACACAGTATCAATCCCGATTCTCTTGCAAAAATTACACAATGTCGGTATCAGAGGTGTAGCCCATGATTGGTTCCGTAGCTACCTTTCAAATCGCAGACAGTGTGTTAGAGTGGGTGGAGCAGTGAGCGACCAGCTACCGCTTGATTTCGGAGTACCCCAGGGAAGCATCTTAGGTCCAACACTTTTTATTATTTACATGAGTGATATTCTTGAACTTACTCTTAACAGCGCTGACATCTTTTGCTATGCGGACGACACTGTCATTATCTTCAGAGGTTCATCTTGGGACAAGGTTTACAAAACAGCGGAGGAAGGCATGAAGATGATTTTAAATTGGCTAGATAAAAACTTACTTTCCTTAAATGTCTCCAAAACAAAACATGTAGCGTTCTACAAAACACGAGCTTCCAAACCCCCGCTTTCTAAGCCCATAAAATTACTTCAAAATAATTCTAATTTTACTACACTATCGATTGAACGCACAAATAATATTAGGTACTTAGGCATTGTGTTAGATGAAAATCTTACTTTTAAGACACACATCGCGGTATTATCGGGAAGAATAAGGAAAGTCATATTTATAATGAAACGTCTACGAAACGCAGCTCACAAAAAGACTCTGGTATTGGTGTACAAAGCAATATGCCAATCCATTCTCTTGTACTGCATTCGTGTTTGGGGTGGTGCGGACAAATCTTGGATGCTGGAGCTAGAAAGAGCCCAAAGAGCCGTCCTTAAAGTAATGGTCAGAAAACCTTTTAGGTATCCTACGGATGACTTGTATAGTGAAGTTAAGGTACTGCGAGTCCGACAGCTATTTATACTTAGAGCAACTATTAGAACACACTCGCTTACCATCCGGTCTCAGGAATATGATGAACTGATAAAACGTAGAGTTTTCAGTGTTTACGTTCCCTTTGTTAGGACCAGCTTTTCAAAACGTCATCCTTTCTTTTTACATCCATATCTTTACAATAAGGTTTGCAGAGCTCTGCAGTTCGTAAAAACACTTTCCACGTCCAAGGCTAAGAAAGCGATCGAAATTTGGTTACAAGAGCTAAACTATGTCGAAACAGAGGCTCTAATGCCGAAAAACAGCTACTGCTCCCTTTGAACCTCCCACACACACATGCACAGACTCACACACATACACACACACACACACACACACACACACACACACACACACACACACTCACACACACATACATACACACACACACTCACACACACACACACACACACACACACACACACACACACACACGCAGTTATAATTTTTCATAGTGCTCTGTATTCTGTCCGTGTGTCCATTTTGTAAATCCTGACAGGAAATCGTACTCTGGCCCCTGCGATACAAGCTGAGCTTAGTGCAGGGACCGCCGCATATCTAGAGTAATTGGTCTTATTATAGTTGTCTATATTTTTATTAATGTAAAATTGTAAGCCTATGTTCAATAAAGATTATTATTATTATTATTATTATTATTACTTCGTCTCCCAGTACGTACGTACGTACAGCCTGTCCAATTTGTTATTTTGGTTGTTATTTATGTTATACAAAAAATAAGGTGTAAAAAGATGTTCATAAAATAATATTTTTCCAGACCTCTCCAGGCGTATCATTGCTGTGCGTGTGAATATTTCAGTTTACATCATATCTATGTTTGGAAATCGTATACAATATACCTGCCGAATATTACCGACCTTGCAATTTGCAATGAAATATAATATATGTTAGACATATCGGTGGAAACTGTTTACGCCACATTGTTTTAAGTTTACGCGGTTATTATCATAATTAAAGCACATAATACAAGCGGCAAAGAAAGAGGGTAGACAGATATGTTTATGTGTATGTTGATTGCTCTAGAGCAATAAGGCCGCCCAAATTGTACTGTATTCATGTGTTATGTCTGATTGTTGAAATTCTAGTTCTGTGCAATAAAGTATATTTGATTTGATTTGATTTGATTTGATTTGATTTGATATGTCTGCCCGTAGAAAATTATGGATCTACCTACTCCACTCCAATTTCATCAGTCATCCCGTGATCATGGCACTTGCAACAGTGTCGAAATATCGGTAGTCTCATATCCCCATTTAAACGCGGTAAGAACCCGTTATTATGTGCTTTAACTGTTTAGGATTAATGTATTTAATTATAAGTTTATACCTTAAAGTATGTATTGTGCAAGCTGTTTGTTTCCCTAATCATCATCAGCCGTACGACGCCCACTGCTGGGCATAGGCCGTGGGCCTTGTTTCCCTAATAAAGAAAATAAATAAATATCACTGGTTGGCCGAGCCAAGAAGACTAACTCTTCTTCGCTCGTGCGTGTGGGTTGTGAGTACAATGACCGACCTCATCAACCCTGGTGTCAGGGTTACTATTGACCCGCCAAATGCCCCCTGAATATTTACTTAAGTAAATACATACTCAAATAAATATTAGCTGGGATCGACTGCTAAAAGTGCCCGCCGAAGCACAGAGCCATCTTATAATCAGGAGATTTCAGCTAACAATAATCCTGATTAAACCAAGGATAGTCTCACAAAGAGTTTTTTTAGTTAGACGTGTTTTCCACCGGGAATCGAACCCAGGACCTCCGGATCACGAGTTTAACCAACCACTGGACTACGAAGGTCGTTAGCTCGAAGGGCGTAAAATATAGAATAGTATAAAACGGTAACGGGGAGTCTCCGTCCCGTGACGTCCCGTGTCAATTCTTACGGGGCGCCGAACTCACCCCCTCTGGGTCTTACTTTAGTCTTAAATGGCCGTAAGCTGCTAAGGAGGAAGGGGGATAGCGCAGTCTAACTGTCTCGCTCGCACTTACGCCGCACTTACGATAATAAATAGATTTGTGTATGGACGGGGTGTGGGTAATGGGTTACCTGCCCAAGCCTGGTAAGGTAGGTCACATAAAACGACTCGTCTGTCGACTTTATAACCTACACAAGGAACACCTTGAACTTTAATCAACAATGAAAAATCCTTTTGGTACCGGCTGCCCAGTGCCCATGAACGAAACGTTATTGAGTGTTGTTTTATTTCAATTACCACGAAAATCAATACCTACTAATGTTACTTTAATCATTGTTGTTGTAGACATTTCGAATTATAGCGTTGACAAGGTTGACAACGACTCCCCGAACGGTGATTCCCGCTACGGCGAGACTCTACGACGAGTGGCTTGATGTCGCGTCTGTCATTTGCTTGTACAGTTCAAAACACAATTTTAATCACGCTGCAGACAATGGTGCTAATTCCTGTAAATACCATCTAATTTTATTTTAAGTTATATCTGTCATTTTCTTATCCGCCGAAAAGGAAAAGGACGGGTAATCGACAAGCATAAAATTTATGGAACACACGTCAATTTTAAGCACAAATCTAAACCAACCGTCTAAAAATTTTACATCCGTCATTAACCCGACACAGTTAAGTAGACAGCACGTCAAACGGATTGCATACCAGCGACGTACCTTTTGATTCGCCCGGGTTATTCATTTATTTACTCATTCTTCCTAAAATTAAGAGCTGTGAATCATCCGTCCCTTTCTTTTTCGACGGATATGAAAATGACGGATATAACTTAAAATAAAATTAGGCGGTGTCTGCAGGAATCGGGGCCAATATTTTTTTTCACTGAAATAATCCCCGTTTTGCAGGCGCCATAATTCTAAATCTGCATGGGTTATTTTATACTAGGTACTTATTTGAATTATTATAAGAATATAATAAGTTAATAATTTAGTCATTTGCGTCATAAAACAACCGCATATAAGTACAACCTAGCTATAGGACAGTACACCTAGTGACGTCATGTGCTATATACCTGCGGTCACGAGTACTATAATTATACCATCTATTTAGAACCTTGTAGTCTTAATATTATTTTTCATTCATAAGAAAGACTTACTCAAAATCAAAAATATGTTTATTTAGTAGGTAACATAGTTACACTTTTTGTAATTTAACCATGTCAGTGAGACTGTGATCCTGCAGTCAAATTGCTTATGCAATTTTGCAGGACATTTCATTTATACTAGTGTTACTTAAGGCTTAATAATAATAAATAAATAAATAATAAAAACTTCGAATCGACATTTTTTACATAACGAACGTCTTATCCGCCTAAAACTAATGCAGTTTCTCACAACCTGTATAGCCGGGGAAAAGAAGCGAGAAAAACCTCGCCACAGGGTCTTAGACGTTCTATAAAAAAAAATACAATATAGGCTATTTATTTTGACTGCCTTAATATCAGTTTCCATAATCCCATGTATTCATATCTTCTATGTAGTCGAATTGAAGACTATAGAGAACCGGAGAGGAAATATGATTGGCCACCTGATACGACACGATTCATTTATAACAAACATTATAGAAGGAAAAATTGAAGGGAAGAGAGGAAGGGGTAGACCTAGGATAACATTTATGAAACAAATAAAAGAGAAGGTGCAGGTCGTGTCGTATCGGGAGGTGAAGGTTTTGGCGGGAAGAAGACAGGAATGGCGATTACTCCACCGACAAGAGCGCAGCTCTTAAATAGAGAGAGAGATGTAGTCAATAACCTTATGATAACCTTAAAATTCAATATGTCAAATAAGTTTATGCGACATGGTTCTAAAATACATTTTGGTTTACTTTTACATTTCTCTCACGTCCCTCTCGGAGATGAAACATAGGTACTAAATGACACTCTGGGGACTTTAGTTTCACATCCAATTACATGTACCTATGATTTAATGTGTATGAACATCTTTACTACTTTTTACGTATTTCCAAAAAGCTATCAATCATTACAGTACCTCTCGAATTTCTGTAAGATAAGGATACAGTAAAAAACCGCTATAGAAGGTAGGGTTTTAAAAAACAACTTCATTTTTATCCTATTTTTATTTTTTTATCCTATTTCCGGCGATTTTTTTATTCACCATGTGAACAAGGAGTTAGCATGCAAGTGTCCTCTAGATTCTGGCCTACGGAATAGAAGAAAGAGGATGGAAAGGCCTATGTTTTTTTTTGACGTGACTTATTGTAGATGTGCCGCAGATGGCATTAACTACTTGGCCGGAATGGAAAGGCCTTAACGCACATTTTGTATGAGAACCGCTATCGCCGGTTCAACTCCACTACTCTGTTTTACAACTAGTCCTTCAAACTGATAACTACGAGACACTTCACCAGCAATGTATGTGATAGGCTGTAATTTTATCATTACTATTCGTAAGATACTTCATACAAAAGCAATTTTTAATAAATAGCCAATCATACTAAGGCTTTTAGCTTTCCTGTGATAAGGAGGGATCCTTGCATGATAGTCAAGATTTTTTGCCCTCCAGGTTATAATGGACGAGACGGCCTTTTAATATCCTATCACGGAGCTGCGTGTGTCGTATAGTTTGCGGATGAGCGGAGTGCAATGTGGAAGTATGAACTATTTGCTTATACTTGTATGGCGCGCGTTTCACGCTCATTTGGCCTTCCAACCTCTTTCTTCTGGGGGGTTAAAATGGCCACATTGAAGCAATTCATCTAAGAAAGCAATATTGAAATTTGACATTTGCGCATATAAAAGTAAGTGCGCATTTTAACCCCCCTGTTTTGTGTTCTGGCCTGTGTCTTCCCGCCAAAAAAGAAAATATTATAATAAAGGTTTCTGAACCCAATAAATGGCAAGAGCTGCTCGTGTAACAACTCACTCAGCTTAATCAATGATGTGATGACTCGCCGCAACTTAATACTTTTTTACCTACACAAAATAAACGTCTCGTGTTTTGCTTCGTGGCAATTTGTAGTTGGTTATAAAAGGTACTGATTCACGTCTACGTTAGAGTTTAATTTACCTATTGTTAATTACAAAATACTATTACCTGGAGAGGATTAGTAATGTAATTTACATTTACGTTACCTAAACCAACAGGGCGGGAATTGAAGCGCTTTGATGTACCACGTATCGGATTACTTGGCAACTAGGAGCTAGATGAAAGCCAGAATCCTTCTTTATCGAACGAATTTAGCGCAAAATGTACTAGGGTGAATTTCTAATAGTCTTATTAGTACCATCTGGAACAAGAAAGTTCATGACGTCCGATTGTTGGACAAATCAGTGGGAATACGAATAGTGGGAATTTTGTGAAAGTGCCTCAAGAGGTATTCGTAACTTCGGTAGCACCAATGTTTTTTTTAAACCATAAAGCGACAATCATTGTCGGTCAAATCGAAGCAATGATGGATCTTCTTCATTTTTCCGTGCCCAGCAATGAGACATATATAGGCTGTTTATGATATGTTATACGAGTATGACCCTTGATGTGGCTAGATTTTTGAAAAACATGCCAAAAATTCGCCACCAATAACTAGTCGGATTCTTTTCTTATGACAATTCATTATTACGTTTTACTCACGGAGTAATATGGTCATAAGTTTGACCTCGAAGAACAGCAGCCATAGTCCGTAGGCGGAGAGCAGGTGTATGTGTATGAAGAAGAGCACAGCAGGCCAGTTGGCCTCGCGCGACCGGCTGACCCTTTGGCCCTCCTGCGGACCCTCTGTTGCCTCACTTATCTGCACCATCGTGCGCTGAAATTATGCATAATTCCTTTTTTGAAAATTTAAAGACGTACATAAATTAATATAATAAATTCATTCTCTTCTATGGTGTGGATTGTGAGGTGGATTACCAACCCCATCAACCCTGGTGTCAGGGTTATTACTGAGCCGCCATAGGCCCCTGACATGATTTATGTAACGACTACGTATTTACATTAATAAGTAATAACCGGGGCTAACGGCTTAGCGTGCGTGCGTGATAAGTTCATTGTTTTGCACACACTAACAAGACGTTTACAAAAAGCAAAAAGATATTAGAAGTGGCTGCGAGTTGTCTTCTAATTACTTGTGGTGTCATCCCATTAAGGAATGCACCGTGATTTTGTGTATGTTACAAAGAGTAAAGGCATAAGATCGTCTAGAAATGGCAGTTAGAAATGTTTATTTGTTTAAGCCTGAATAATATTAGCACTACGTCGCCTCGACACGGCCAGATAATTATAATTTATCTAGCACTTTATGACCTTGATTTAATATTAGTATTTAAGAGTTCAATGAGCGTGGCAACGACTGAAATAAAGTTTTTAAATTAATTTTAATCAATAAGAACTTACAATAAGTTTACTCTACCTTCAAAGCCGCAAGGAAAGTTGGCTACTTGTAATCAAAACAAAATTCTTAGGGGTGAATGAACACCCATCTTGACAGCCTATTAGCCAAAATGCTTTCTATTTTAACGTTAACGCCTGTAGTTAACTCTAGTAGAAAATTCTTTGGCAAGGGCCTGTACGTGTAGTAATTATTCATCGTCACTAATTTAAGAGCCACGCTCTTGTCGGTGTAGCATTCTCAATGCTATGTAGTAATATTAATAACTTCTACTTAAACGTTTTCCCTGATCGTATAAATATATGCCTCTCCATTTTGACACAGCGGCATCTGGAAACATTATTCCAGTCAGTAATTTTTTGTGTCATTCAATGGGTCAATGCGACACGTAGATGCGACGTGATAAAAATAAAAGTAATTGATTATTTTTATGATTTTGCGTCTTACGTACTTAATGAAAAGATTTTGAGGAACGTTTCTCATATACCTACTTAATGTACTGGGTCTAATCTCGTTTGCTCCGAGCATAGCGGGTTATTTAAAGGGAGTTCTTTTAACCCTTTCACAGACAGAGACCATGGGTCATTGATGGTTCGTAGTAAGTAGTATGACGCTTTGGAATCGGAATGTCCGTAGACGTTCTGTCCTTGAAAGTGTTAATAGTGTATCGGTACGTACTCAGGCATACGTAGTTGCTGCGCTTTTGAATGTCAATATTTAAAACGCTCTTAAGAGTGAGTAGGAGAGTAGTGGGGGTATTACACACTCGTCAAGAATATTACGAATACCCAATCCCTTAGAATTCTGGACTGGATGAGACCAATCGGTATTACAGAGATTACTCAGAATACAAACAGTTATGGTATTTTTTAAAATAAAATAGGCTCGCTTGTGACCACAATCTCACCAGATGGTAAGTGACGATGTGGCCTAGGGTGGACCACGCTTACCTAGCAAAAAATGCCTATTCACTCTAGCCTTGAAGATTCCCTAGAAGATTATAACGAGTCGAAAAACAGACGTAGTGGTAAAGGTAAGTTAAGTATTATATGACAATATAATAGTACTTTCTGTGAGATATTTATTAATGTCGGTGATAAAGCAAACAAATACTTACCTATAAACATACTTCTATTATCTTCTCTGCAATTGCAAATATTGTTGACTTTAAAGTTAAGATTCAGTTTGACAAATCCGTCGATGTGTTTCTACACGTTCATCTTTCTTTTAGTGCACTAGTCAAACTGAATGATAAATCAAACCTTATGTGCATCGTATTAGTCCACAATTACCTGCATGTAGTTAGTGATAATTTCTCTGAATACCTTGATAGCAAGGCCGAGGATTCGCCCTGCAAAGGGCGGAAGTAGAACTATTGTGCAACTGTTAGGTTTCTCACTGCACGCGCGGCCACTACGAGGAAAAAAATATACTGACCATAATTCTGCAGTAGAGCTGAGTAGAGCGCTTGCATGGACACAGGGCTCTTATATTATTGATGCGTGAGGCATCGCAACCTTGTAATTACGTAGGCAGCGATTGAACGCCTCATTATCCGGAGTTTCTGATTTGGCCATTTAACAAGAATTTACAACCACGCGGAAAATGTATAGGGTAAAAGATTGTAGGTACTACTTAATGAAATAAAACTTAATTTTATAATACTATGATAGTTCCAAAACTAGCTCTATCTCTTTTTTGCACTTGTCATAGACATAGAACAATAACGTCATAAGCAAAGGATGGCACTATTAGCTGTCAAACTAAAGTTTTGACAAACAAATTCGGTACCACCCTGGTCATCCGCGTCTGTCTGGGCGGGGTGAAAAAAGGAGCCAATGAGTATATCTCCATTACGTCAGACAAATGCGATTCGTGCACTCCATAAAACAAATGCAAATCTATTTTTAATAAAAACTACCACGAGGGCTTGTCGAAGTTTCGATGGATGAAAAAGAAAAAATATAATTGTGAAAGAAAAAGCCTCTTACCAGTTATAAAATACTTTATCTAATTCACTCTAGTACTCTTGTTAACACAATAATCTCCGTTGAACTCCTTTGTTGTAATTATTTATTCTCCATCGCGCCTTCCTCCTCTAAATGTCAATTTCTTAATCTTTCTTCGCGGCAAAAATCCGCGGGATGGCGCGGCGCCACCGTCGCACCATTTGTTTTTTTTTTAATACGAATAACTTTACGCAATCGCTAACAATTGTTATAAAAAATCAATTTCGTACGAGTGATCTTATATGAAACATGCCTGAGTTTGCTAAGTACTTAACTACTTACTTTCTGTGTGGCAACAGACTTCTGGGTTCAATTAATACTATATTTATAATTATTATCTCTAATATCTAATTAAATACTGTACCAATGGTTATTTCAACAGCTTCCAGTGTAACCAATTAAAGGAAATCGGAACTATTAATAGAAAAAGGGCTAATAAGGAATTTATTTAGAAATAAATAATGATAATATCTGTATTATTAAGTTAAGGTATTTTCATATGTTTGACAATTAATCTTGATCCTTTGTTAATAAATTGGCAGGTGCAACCAATACTATTTACTTACCTATTAGCTACTGCCATTGTGAGTGTTATTCATTTCATGAAATACAAGCCCAATTCTGCTTCGGTTCAAGTGTCGAGGTCTAAGGTTGTTTGAGCCCATTGTATGTTAATTTTGAGGACTGTAAATTCTTATATTTAATTAACTGAAGCATATCACTTGCCAGTAATTCTCTTTTATAGAATATGACCTGGAATAGAATTTATTGTGGAAAATAACGACCGTTAAATAAATTCACATTATGTAAGTATATGAACATATCAACGAATAATCGAAATAGTACAAATCGCCCTTTCCAGTAGCTACAAATATTTTAAATTCAGAATTTTCCAACTTTGGAATGATATCTATTGTGATATTTGATATCACGTTGATTTTAATTGGTATCAATTATTATAATCAATATGCAAGGTGCATACAATACAATATACAGGTATCTAAATAGGGCATAATTCAATAATGTTTTATTAAAGTTAGGTATGTTTATAAACTTACAATAACCTATACTTATTGTGAGTTTATGAACATAATTAAATCCATAAATTGTGTCTGCGTGGTCGTTATTAATTAATATTATATTTATATTTACTGTTTTGTTAGATTTGATCTACCCACATAGTTGATTGAGTAGTATTAAACGAACAGGGGGGTTAAAAAAATCCCATTAAATCAATTCATCTAAAAAGGCAATATTGCTATTTGACATTTGTTTGCATTGCACACTTTTATACCCGGAAATATAAAATTCCAATATTGCTTCTTTAGATGAATTGCTTTAATGTGGCCTTTTTAATCCCCCAGCTCAGTGTAGTAAAACAAAACTAATCTCATCTATTTAGTCCAAGTATTTGATTTAGATCTTTAGAGAGACGGGATTTGAGCAATTAATCCAAAACAAAGAACTTTTTGTAGTTCTTTTCTTCGAGAATAAGATCATTAATTTGATTGCACCTTTCTTAAAGTACACAACTTCGTAAGTGTTTATAGATAATGACTTATTTGGTAGCAAGCAGTATAAATTGTTTAGCAAGTTATTTCAACGTACGTCTCCTATTTCGAATCAGTACGTTATGTTATTTTACGAAACAAAATCATCGACCTAGGGCCTTAACCAACTTGGAAATGATTATGAAAATTGAGAGTGATAAATATATGGGATTATGTCAATGCCATACATTTTTGTCACTGTTACTATCATTTGTCATAATCGTTTGCTATTTGACTAATTTTCCATCAATAAACTTCTTTAGACAGATATGATTCAGACTATAAATAAACTGACTATAATTAACTTCTATGATAGATATTTAGAGTATAAATAGAGGATATGTGTTAAGATTGACAGGTTGGCCATTAATAACTCTAAATATTCTCAAATGACACCATAATGTTTATTTTTATTCGGAACCGTGATATTAAGAGCTATAAATATAATTATATCTATTCTATAAATGCAAAGATCATAGAAAGATAATGGAAAATTGTTATTTTGTAGATAAATATACACGTAATATGTGCGTTATATATTCTTGTAATTCTGTGCGGGAAGGATTGCCTTGCATTGAATTGTAAATACAAGAAGTCGCTTTTAGTAATAAGGACGCACATTGCCAAGTGCAGATAGATAAGTTTTACTGTAACTGATTCCTTGTTTTGATGTAAAAAAGTACTACTATTTGTATTGTATTGTACACACAGAAACTAGTTCTCAATGGGCACATCTACAAGTGATCAGAAGATATCTTGCAGCCACTTGTGTTATGAACACGTAATATAGATAGAGTTCTTGCACCGTAGGTAACGTGATTAAGCCCTCTCCAATAAATAGTGGTCTATGTCGCTTGTTACATTGTTCGGGAAGATAAGCAGCTAAACGAATTACTTAGGTATATAATATAGGGAAATAAATGTTACCTTAGTGTGGGAGCGTGCAAGGCGGGCGGCCGCGCGCGGTTCACGGTTGACAGTGTCCACGATGACTTCGCTTCCATTGTTTCACACATTACTAATGACCCACACGATTAAACTTTTAAGTAATCTTTTTTTATATATTCAGTTCTTTTACCCCAATCGATCCCACCAAAAGAACTTTCACTCCCCATATTCATAAAGACCGGAATATAAAAAACATGCAAACCTAGCATAATTTTCAATATAAATTAATATTTTCATAAAATCGAATGTTGGATTCATATTATATGTAGAATAGAAAAGGTGAATTTACTAAAGGTAACTTTATATAATGTAAGATTTATATAAAGTTACCTTTGATATTCTCTAGTTCACCTTCATTACGGAATTTTATTTACTAGAATGATGTATGATAATTTTAAATCGTTTATCATGCAACCCTTTGAAAAGATTCAAGGTTTATTGAATTTTATATTAAAATCAAATTATTGTTTGTGTAGACTGATCGATAATAGTGTTTACTTGAATACAGAGGTAATGGAAATAGGTTTATCGTGTAAATTTATAATGTATGTTAAAAAAATCACGAGATACAGATCGATCTCTTTTCAAAACTCACATAACGCCGCCTTAGGTGGGTTTTGTAATATGAAAGAATATTATCGACTTTCTTTCTGTTTAAATATAGCTATTTATACAATCTATGTATAATATAAATTGCTATGCGTTAATTGATAGGAAATCTTTGAACTTATAATAGGTGCTTAGTTGTTATTAAGGTCGTTATTTTGGTGTTCTGATGGAGGTGAGGATATAGTGAATATCAGTTGTAGGTATAATAATAATATATACATATATATATATATATATATATTTGATATTACACAGAATATTATTGGCATTTGTTATGAATTGTTAAAATGGTAATGCGCTCGATGACCTAGTCAAATCAGACACTCTTTGAGAAATATAAAAACAATTGTTTATATGCATCATTGGCTTCTTTTTCAAGTTTAGTATTAAATTTAATTTATCTCTGACCCGGTCATCCACTCAATTATTAAAAGTAATTATAATTATATGAAATGTTACATTATGTGCATGCAGTGATCTCCTTTAAGTAACAGCCTCCGTGGTCCAGTGGTTTGAGCGTTCAAATCCCGGTGGGGACATATCACGAAAATCACTAGTTTTGTTATAGGACATTACAGGCTGATCACCTGATTGTCTGAAAGAAAGATGATCCGTGCTTCGGAAGGCACGTTAAGCCGTTGGTCCCGTTTACTACTTACTGATGTAAGTTAGTAGTCGTTTAGTATGACCCATGTCAGGGGCCTTTGGCGGCTCAATAGTAACCCTGACACCAGGGTTGATGGGGTTGGTAATCCACCTCACAATCCACACGATAGAAGAAGAAGAAGTAATGAGGCAATTGTATTTAAGCATATATTTTGTATATTCTTTTTGTAATGTTTATTGTACTCATTGTTGGAGAATCAAATAAATAAATAAAATAAATATTATACTTACGTCTACAGAACATGTTCTCTCCCGGGAATAGAACGAACACCGATGTTCTCGTTTGTCTTAGATAGGGAGAACACATTTAATTAAATCTGACTAATTTGGAATCGAACGGAATTGTATAAGCATTTGAAAATATTTTTTCTGAATATAATGAAAAGGGGCGCGATTTATCTTTTATCGCGTTGAAACTTTAGGTATACCTATCAACATTTTAAATGGACTAAAAGACTATCTGTTACACGTATTTTTGTCTTTTGTTCAATATTAGTTCTTCTTGTCGTTTCGATGGAATTCAGATTTTTTCAGCCCAGTATTTTGCCACCCGGGCAGCATTTTCGGTGGCTTTCGTCAGCTCTTCTCGCGTACAGGTATCAGGGCACGCGGGGCAAGATGTCAGGTGAGCCATAGTCTGTGGCGGAACACCACACACGCAGCTCAGGTCCGATCCGTCGAGAAAACTCCACTTGGACAGGTTATCTTTACTTCGGCCAACCTGTGTTCGGAGTCTATTTAAAATTTAATATCAGTTGAATTACTGGGATTATTATGATTCGTTTTTTCATTCATTGTTAGTATAACCTATCAACTTTCCGACCATGACTTCATCCACCTGGACTTCGGTTATCACTCCATCCCTGAAAATTACCCTTAGTACGTCCTTGGAAAGAATCCCATGTCCGTCCTTAAGTTTCCATGTAAATCAGTCTAGCAGTTTAAACCTGAAAAGTATACAGGCTGTTAGTGACATCGTAAAGAAAACTTTGAGGGAAGATTCAGACCATGTAAAATTTATGAAATGCAAAAGTATGAAACCGAAAATAATTAAATAAAACACTAAAATTTTCATGAATTTTCCGACATGAAATTCCACTTGATATCAACTCAGAATCATGGTTTGAATCATCCCCCTCAGTATTCGTTACGGTGTCACTAACACCCATGTTTACTTGTATGGCTACATGGACGTACCTACTTGTACGGGGTGTAAGTGACATCGTAACAAATACTGAGTGGGATGATTTAGTACATTATTCTGAGTTAATATTATGTAAAATTTTCCATCGCAAAAGTATCATGAGCGGAATCATCTACCTCAGTAGTCGTTTCGATGTCACTAACGTCCTGTATAGATAGAGACGGCCGCAATTAGGGGGTGCGCCAATAACCAACGTTATTTTTGTATTGAGGTCAGTGGGTACTACCACCCCCGAATTTTGCTTTAAACCATATATGTTTTTTTCAGTTTGACCTGTTAATTGATATACTTTGTACATAGGTACGTGATTGCTAGATTATACCCTATAGGTACATAATTCTGACATTCGGATTACTCTGTATACGGCTCGTGACTGTATTGCACTTTAGGTCCCCGATACCAACCCCGCCGGCGTGGTCGACGATTTTCCTCATTCAGCGCTTACCGCTATCGACCCGCTGGAGCCGATTAATTCTTTCAAATATTGTTCTCTCAGACACCCTTAGGACAAATGGAGAGCCCTCAGCGCTCGCCATTTGTCCGGCGCAGTAGTTGCCATTTGCGGCAAATCTACAATTAAACACATAAAATAAAATTTTCTTTTTTAAAAGTCTGTTAAAAGGCCACTTTCTAATGGCTCTATCAGTCAATAATATAATAATAATAACTGTCTTAAGGGGCCTCTACGTGTTGGCTTCGGCCCCACACACGCCTTTCAAAAGTCCGGGACTCCGTAGGCCCGAGATATGGAATCGACATACAAATAATAATAATAGTAACAGGCATCATTCGGGGTTTAGTTTAGTTTAGGAAAACATAAAAATAAATAAAACATCTGAATAACGACAACGGCAGACATTAAACATTTTATTTTCTTAACAAGTAGGTAGTTTTGTCAAAAACTATTCATAAATATGTTGTCGATTCACATATTTACAATATTTAATGTATAAGAATTACAGTTATTAAAATACACATTTACTTTATTTTATACATACTAAATGCTCTTTATATAGTATCTAACAAAACTATAATGTCGATCAGTACAAGAATACCTACATACAAGTAGACGTAGAGAGAGGGAATTCTGTTTATATTTGTGCAAATATAGAAAACATCAAATAGAATCTAAGTGTCTATTGGTATCAAATGTATATACATATAATATTATCGATTTTATAGTAATTTTCTCTATTACAACAGGCGAGACGATTGTCTTACGTTTTGAGGTAATAAGCAGTAGGTACTTAAGTTTTTTTTTACTTATTTATCCTCATAGCAAAGACCTTTACTTTTAGTCCGATTCAAATATGAATAATGCTGAAACAACTCATATTACTTAGTGCTTGACATTCATTATTATTAGGTTCTGATTTCTGTTGAATTTTAAGGTTACGTAAGCGGTTCCAGTGAAAACGTGATCACGTTAGTGTGATTTATTTAGAAGAAAAAAAACCTAGAAAATGTATGTAGAACAATCCCTTTCGAAGTCAACGGATTATAGTAAGTTCGAATGTTTAAGTTAATGGAAATTCATAGATTTTATTTTGTTAATTGATTCTCTAGAGGAATAAATATATTTAAATTCATCAAATCAAATCAAATATACTTTCTTGCACAGAACTAAATTTCAACAATCAGAAATAACATAACAATACAATTTGGGCAGCCTTATTGTTCATTCATGTGTAAGTAAGTATCATATTTTATTTGTATAAAGTACATATTTATTTTGTTGTCTCGCCTAATGTAATGGAAAATCACCATATTGTTCGTTCTATAGGTCTCTTTACAAAGGATATCTACTTAATTATAATAGTGCGATCAAACAAAACAGTATTATACATTCATTTTAACCCGATTCAGGCACACACTATCCCTGTTTAAATTTAAAGTAAGTAAGTATATTGTTTGGTTGACTGAACATTTGATTTTGATTAAGTTTCATTGTTTTGACGTGATAATTTGGTTTGATCGTTTAAATCACTTGTCCATGTTATTGGAAAATTTTATCAATATGGAAACGGTTTTGCTGAACGGCGTTCAACACTATTTTTCTCATTGTCGAATTTTTTTTTTTTTTTTTGACGTGACTTATTGTAGATTTGCCGCAGATGGCATTAACTACTTGGCCGGACAAAACATTGTCGAATATGACCACAAATCTGAATCAAAAAGGTAAGATAAAAATTAGAAGTACCTACGTAAGTATATAATCATCGAATTTTAGAGAGCTAATGGTTCTGAAAGATACATTAAAGAAAATAACCCTTCTATCTTTTTGCGTTGATACCTATTGCATCTGTTTGTGGTCATCGTACTATATCGTTTTTATTGGTTACTTAAGTAATTGACTAAAAACTTTTTGATAAAAAGTTGTTATGAAAAAAACAATATTATTCATTATTAGATGAAACAAATTAGGTACCTACCCAAGGTTATTGATCAACAGAAAATGATGGATTGAAAAAATAGTGTTTTATCGTGTCTATGACGTATTTAATGTATACAAGGAGTCTTGATGATTATTTATTCGAGTAGGATTTGATATGATGATTTATTCGAGTAGGAGCCATACTTTGAGGTGATTATAATAATTAATATATTGACGAGTACTTATATATATTTTTAGTTTGAAAAGAAAACTTCGAATTATGTATCGAATTGACTTCAAAATAGATAACTATTCCGTGGACTTTCACACGGCAATCTACGCATTCGAATTGAGCGCATCATGATACCAAACGGAAAGTTTTCTTGAGGCGCATGTGCCAATAAACATGAATAACATTTTGATTGCTGATTTGTATATTTCGGGATATTTCACGGGCAAATCGATGTTGTGCCCCAACAAACATTCCAGTACCCTTACACCCACATTTTACGTAACCTAGGCTTAAACAACAACACTTAATATGTTCTATGGACAGTCTGTTTACCGCTGCTTCATTCGCAGCTTGATCTCTTTCGTGTACTTGTCTGATTGTACCGGGTAGTACTGTGTTCTGTTCTCCTCGGAGCTGCCGGTGGCGGCGTCCGGGGTGGGGGGCGTGGGCGTCTCGCTCGGCGACTCCTGCGCCGCGCAGCACGACGGCCCGCAGAATTTGCGCTTCTCCGGCACTAGCGACATCTCGATGAAATTCGGTTTGCTCCTATCTGAGCGAGGATTGCTATCAACGTGGTCCCTCTTGTTCTTGAAGTCCACTGTGTACTTGTGGTGGCAGCCGTGCGTACGGCACATCTGCCCCGCTGTCGGCATCGCTCGGTTGCAGTAGTCACACACTCGGAACTGTTGTCCGTCTATGTTGATGATCTGCTCCTTGCTGTCAAGCCTTGTTGCCTTGGTGTGTATTGGCGTCTCATTTCGTGTAGAGTTACCTGAAAGAGAGGATACATTATGTATTCTTTCCAATAGTTTTGTCTACGAGTAAGTACTTTAAACATTTCAAAGTTTAGGCACACACTTCATTATCGAAATTTTGATTAGCATAATCTGACGCGACTGCTATTTGTTTAAAATATGATGAACATAATATTTTACCTGTTTGAAATGAATACTAATAATGTTTTTGTTACTTTTCAATAAGAAATAAAACGATAGGTAGGTACCTACTTATATCTTGAGCTATAATGACCTCATAATATTACCTAATACTTGTTAGTTATACCTTTTCGAAAAGTTTTAATACCTTGTTGGTTTGAGATGAAAATTGACCCGTTCCTACTGTTTTCATTAGTGATCGAAGTCAAAGTTATTAGATGAAAAAGAAAGCTAAGGGAAATCGATATAGCTACAGTCCAATCTAGCACTCACTCCAGCATAGAACCACAAACCTTTTTCAGTGTATTTAAAGGAGAAAATAAAGATGCTCTAAGGTAATTTGTCGTGATAGGAAAGGATAGAAGCGTAGATGGAATGCCTTTATCCAACGGAACATATTATGGAAGGAAGAAATGGACCCAATTCGGTTTGAAAAGATGGTGTTACGACCTCAACGAGGCATTACAGGGATTAGCCGTAGAACAGAGTCAAGTGGTCTTTGCCTAGTACTGGGATCAGATACATTTGATATAATAATATGGTTTATATTCGATACCTGAGTTGATAGTTCCGTTGGAGTTGGGATGTCGGGCAAAGGCGATGGCGGTGTACGAGCAGCGCTGGAGGGTGCGGCGCTCCTCGCGGCAGCACCAGTGCATCATCGTGTTCTGAACCAATCAAGATACGTATTATGATAAGTGACGTCATTGAAAACGGTCCATTACACACTAGACACTACTCCAGTGACGTTTGTCAATCAAAATGCTATTGAAATCGAATGCTCTAAGGAACAACACAGCATACTAACTATTAGCTCCCCAGTTTCTAATTGGTTTGCCTTTTGTTCTAAAATGTTGAATTCTGGCGCCACTAGTGTTACGGTCTTACATAAATTTGAGGAAGAGGTACTGAGCTGCAAATCGTCAGAACACAAGGTCATTTCTTTACTAAAACTCTTTGTAAGTAAATAATTTTTCTTTTATCAAAGTAAAGTTGCTTTCTGAAATATTTCTAAAGAAAATCTCTTACAAGAAGTTAATAAAAGATTGTTTTCAGTTAGCAGTATTTTTAGACGAAGCTTTTAAAGTATAATATAACTGGTAGGTATGTAACATAGGTGGTTATGATTACGAAATTAAAAAAAAAGCCAAATATACAGGGTGTTAGTGACATCGTAACGAAAAAAAAAATGGAACGCCTATTTTATTGTACTAAAAACGATGGTGGGTGTTTTTCTTGTCGCAAATGTTTAATTAAGATTTTCAATTTTTACTGTGCCGCAATGTAAGTCGAACAACGCGCCACACAGACGCTAAACTTACGCGCGGCTACGTTACGCGTGCATGATACGATGTTGATATCTAGGTAGGAGTTTTCATTCTCTTGTATTTAGATGCTTAGTGGTTCAACGTTTAAAAATGTTGTTTGTTAAAGTAGAACACCTACTGCCACGATTTTTCACGCACGGTACCTACCTACCAGTTATTAAAACGTTCCTAACTTATTAACAATAAAAACCCTACTCTTGCCTTACCTTAATTGTTATTCCTTCGGATGAAGTACCTAGGTAGGTACCCTAGAACATGTCACGTCACGTAGGTATGCAACATCGCGTTTCCTCCGCGGTAGGTAGGTATCACACGCACTCACAAACACAACACCTTGCTGCTTTAATAAACATCAACAATCTTCCATACTTTTGCGCAGTAAATGGTCTATGATCTATCATCATAGTCGACACTACTCATTTACAGAATGAAACAAACACTCACAAACACGAAAAAAATATCCTCGAAAAACATCACGCGATTCGGGTCAAGCTTAGTTTCGACTGAGCGGAAGCGCGCGGCGGCGGCGTTAGCGCAAAGCATCAAAGGCGCCGACTAAGGGCGCCGACGACGCACTGGCCGCGGCCGAGTCGAGCCGACGACTAGAGAGAGAGAGAGAAGTATGTTTATGGTGCAAGTGACAGAGAAAGAAATAGTATCTGTTCGTATGCCTACTTTATTGGCGAGCGTTGCCCTTGACCCGTGCGCCGGCTATTCACCTGCGCATAGCTGAAGTTGTAGATACGTTATTATTATTATTGATGACATTGATAAAATTTAATAATTAGTAATTTTTATTTGTTTATTTTAAATGTGCGTTCTATGCAGCTTAAAACACAATATGGGACTGAAAAAAATCTATTTTTTTTATGAATTTGGCGACAGGAAACTTCACTTGATACCTATCAACTCAAAGAAATACCTAGTATCTGTTCGTAATGCCTACTTTATTGGCGCGCGTTGCCCTTGATCCGTGAGGCTATTCACGTCCGAGTATCCATCAAGACAGATCAAACAAGCCCTAACTCGGAGGTCTTGCGTCCCAGGATCCTTTAATTATGTCTTAGAACCTTCTTGGCCTATGTGGTCCAGTGGTTGAGCGATGGGATGCGGAGGGTCCGGGTTCGTATTCCGGTGGGGACATATCACAAAAATCTGTTTATAAGGCCTTTGGTTGGGACGTTACAGGCTGATCACCTGATTGTCCGAAAGTAAAATGATCCGTGCTTCGGAAGGTACGTTAAGTCGTTGCTCCCGTCTACTAGGTACTTATGTAAGCACGTAGCCGTTACATGAATATTGTACACAGAACAGGATAGGTTTAATTAGTTCTTTACTGATGATTTAACAATGAGATTTAAAACCACGAATAACTTAGTACTTAGTACCTCGGTACGGTACCAACATGTAACAAGAAAAATAAGATCACTCCTCTCGGACAATTTTTTTCTTTGAACATGCCGACATTGCCTACGCGGCGGAGTTGCCGAACTATCGATAGGTAGATTATCAATTGTTGAACTTGAAAATTGTCTAAACTATCGAAAGTAGTGATAGTACATTTAGATCGATACTAGCGATAGTACCGATAGGTCTTTGTAACAATAATGGGTATTGATCTAAAAGATCTATCGATAGGTACCTACTATTGGTTTTTTTTTAACTAGGTATCGATAGAATATCGATAGGCAACACTCTGGCGGAGTGTCCGCCCAATTCTAGACGCGATCTCGCTCGATTTTTGTGTAGCGAGGTTTTGCGTAGGTACTTACATACTAAGTTGGTGGATGGTTGACATAGTAGGTAACTAATTACCTAATCTGTGGTGGTTGTGTTAGTTGGTTGTTAGTTATTCTAATGACAACAAAGAATACAATTATTTACTGTTTCAACTGTTTTAGGTAGATAATGGCCCTGATTCCTATGAGTAAATGAATGAATAACCCGGTCGAATCAAAAAGGTATCTCGCTGGTAACTTAATTCTGTCGGTTGTTTTAGATTTCTGCTTAAAATTGACGTGTATTCCATAAATTTTATGCCTGTTGATTATCCGTCCATTTAAGAATAAGAATAAAATAAATTTATAATTTACGATAGACAGAGAAAGAAATAGGATCGGTTCGTAGTGCCTACTTTGTAGGCCGCGCCGCCGCCGCGCCGCCGGCGTGCGGCGCGGGGCGCGCGGAGCGGGGCGTGCGGAGCGGGGCGCGCGGCGCGGTGCGTGTGGCCGTTGACCCGTTCGAGCAGCTGTTGTCTCCATTACATCGAAAATTTTCGATAATTTGTCATTATTGTTTTTTTTATTGAAATTTGGGTTCTATGCAGCTAAAAGCACAATATGGAATTGAAAATAATTAAAAACAAAACTCAAAATTTCATGAATTTTGCGACGGAAAATTCCACTAGATATTAACTCAGAATCATGGTCTGAATCATCCCTCTCAGTATTCGTTACGATGTCACTAACACCCAGTACAGTTTATAAATCGTAAAAATGTTGTTTAATCCGCTTCCGTCAAATGCGTCAAATGGCTACAAACTGAATTCTTTATGAACAAATTAAGGTTATGGAATACTCTAATCCAACAATATACAACGCAAGAAATTACGTCGCCAAATATTTTATTAAGTAAGTATCGCTTTACCATTTAGGTTTAATCCTGTTAGTAACTAAAAACCAGAAAAGCAAATGTAATAAGTACGTATAAGGAATGTTTACTCTGAACAGGGCAGTCCCAATAGAAAATATTAGGTAAATATCAAAATACAAACCTTAAACGCTTCCCGGAATTTGTTGGACATGATGTGGTAAAATATGGGGTTGATGCAAGTAGACATGTAGTAGAAGATCCCTGAGATGTATGTAAGGGTTGAGTAGACGAAGAGAAGGACGGGGGAGCGGGCCAGGTGGTTCTCAGCTGTTCCGTAGATTGCTACCAACCGCTGAGCATGGAACGGCGCCCAGCAAATGAAGAACGCTACCACCACAGCCACTGAAAGAAAAACGAACTTTAAAACAACACACAAAAGTAGTTAATGTTGAATTTATCGTATCATTACTGCAGTGCACTACTAGTCTACATTCTGTTATAATTTTATCCGATAATAATAATCTACCATCGCAAGAACGTTGGATAAGGAGAATAGACGTAAGAAACTCCTCAATCAACATAAGGTCATCCCGGTATCCTGTAAGTAAAGTAGATTAAAGAAGATTTCTAAGTGCATACTATCCTAATCTACTTTTAGCCACTTCTTGTACACTTTGACCCAACCCTTGATTTGATTAACCACCATTTGCATCTGTCTTACAATTCTGTCTCGTATTTTTCTATTTGTTTTCTCCATAATTATATTATTTTACACTCTTTAGTTAGGATGGTCGACACGTAAGGTATCGTGTCAGCTTCACTTTCTCGTGCGCGTGATTCGCCGTAACAAGCATAATGATCTGATAGTAATATTTCTGTAGTTTCGGTATGATTTTAGTAACATCGTAGCTATGTATAAGTATATAGAAAATATGAGGATAAGCTAATTATATCTATGCTTAAAGTGGAAAGGGTGTAATGTGCGTGGGAATCAGCGGAAGGTGACAAAGTTTTTGCGTTAAAAATAAAAAAGTCGAAACTTTCCACTCACCCTATTTTTACTTATTCAATAAATCAATACTAGACCCAACTTGTTTCATCACATTATATGCAAAATTTAATTGCAATTCATCATGTCAGTTGTAATTCGAAGTATATTTTTCTCAAAATTAAAAAGAAATTATATTTCCAACAAAATTAAAAAGAGCCGAATCTGCGGGCTATTATCTTCCAAACCGGTAACAAAGAATAAACAGACAAAGACAATGAATGATAAAGGAACAAAGTGAAGATAGATGAGATTTTTACGGCACTGAATAATTATGAAGATTTTGTCATCATTATTGATTTTCCATTTATATGGGATCTTTGTTTCCACGGGCTCGTTAGCAGGCAACGCTTTGATTAAGTACATTATGTAATCTTTAGTACATTTATATTATATTGTATCGTAACAGCCTCCGTGGTCTAGTGGTTAGAGCGTTAGGCTCACGATCTGGAGGTCCGGGTTCGATTCCCGATGGGGACATTGTCGAAATCACTTTGTGAGACTGTCCTTTGTTTGGTAAGGACTTTCACGCTTGAATCACCTGATTGTCCGAAAAAGTAAGATGATTCCGTGCTTCGGAGGGCACGTTAAGCCGTTGGTCCCGGCTATTAGCCGTAAAAACACCTCCACCAACCCGCAGTGGAGCAGCGTGGTGGAGTATGCTCCATACCCCCTCCGGTAGATTAAGGGGAGGCCTGTGCCCAGCAGTGGGACGTATATAGGCAGTTTATGTTATGTTATGTATCGTAACATTTCTACTTTACTAAACTTGTATTTGTTTATCTGTATTGCGATGCTTATAAGAATAAACCTTCTTTTTCTTCTCATTATACAGCATTGATTACGTTTGCGTAACAAGAGCTAAGTTTGAAGACATAGAAACGAAAAGTAAACGTGACTAATAATAAAGTAACAGCTATTTATGATTTTCTTGACTATTTTTTTTTGTTAATGTTTTAAATGGTGGCACGTGGACCACATTTCTGCATACTCAGCCTACATCATCATAATTCTTTTAGCATTTAAACCTAATACCTACTATTTCTTATCGACTAATATATTTAAATGAGTATTAGCAATATAAAACTTACCTAACATTTTCACGACCCGTCTCGTCGACTGGCTATGTTTTCTACGTATTCTATGATTAAACCTCATATTCCTCTCAAAATCTTCTTTCTCTTTAGTTTGTTTGCTTATACTAGTTTTTTTCAGTCTCAATCCAATCAGGGAGTACAGCACTGTGATTAGTATCATCGGTGCGAAGAAGAAGAAGAATGTGGATATTTCGAAGGAGTGTGCGATGATGACACGCGTCTGTAGGCACATGGTGACTCCCTGGTGGTCTTTGATGCCGAATTGCAGCGCTTGCGGCAGCGCCAGCCCGAACGACACCACCCACAGCAGCATTACGTGCTTCATAGCCCGCGACAGCTTGGACATCTTGTGCGACACGAACGGGTGGCAGATGGCCAGATACCGCTCTACGGTGAACAGCGTGATCGTCAGCACGCTCGCGTTCGTCGACGTCTCCGCTGCTAACCCCCGGATCAGACAAAACGTATGCCCAAACACATACGGCCACTTTGACCAGATAGAGTACATCTCTTGAGGCATCCCACTCACTAACAACAGCAAATCAGATATGGCTAAACTAAACAAGTAGTAATTTGTTGCGGTGTGCATACTTTTGTTGCGGATTATAACTATACATGTAAATATATTGCCGAACAACCCAGTGATAAAAATGAGGGTGTAAATGATTGTTATTGGCAGTACGATATAGAGAGAGTCTCGTTGAGGTCCAAAAATGTCTGTGGGATCAACTGCTGACATTGAGAAATTGTCCGTTATATTCGTTTCATTGCCTAAAGTAAACATTGTAAGTCTTTATTTATTTATTATTAAAATAGTTATTCTTTCAGGTCATCAGCTGACGACCTACTTATCCGTACTCGTACAATTCACGTATTATTAAATCCATCTTCAAATCTGCGAGCAAGCGGTATCTGAAATCAATACAAAATTTATGTTAGTGATTTATAGAACTTTCAAAAATAATGATAGAAACAATTTACGTGGATCGTAAGAAATAATAAGCTTGGATATAATGTATACCCAGGGGAGAGGGACAATTGAAATAGGACAAACAAGTTATTTGTAATATACATCGTATTAGGGGATTCATAGAGTTAGTAATTGGATTGTCTCACGGTTTACTAACGCTCATCTACAGATTACATTAAAATATCGTTCGCATGGTAAAATAGCTTATGTATTCGGGTAATTCCATTTGGAGAGGTGCTAAATTGTTGTGGCATGTAAATCCTATAGCTATCATATCCACTTTATTGATATAGGCACTTCTACTTAGTAGGTTTTGGTAAACAATCTCTTAACCGGTAAACACTAGAGAAATTATAAACTGTCATGGTAATTTTTGTAGTCTTCTTCTTTGCGAGTCGATGGCGATCGATACTAAATTTTTGCTGACCAATAATTGGCCACGCTTACGGCATTGCCAGTGGCTTCGTAAAGGTCTTTAATAGTGCAGGTGTTAGGGCACTTAGGACAGCACAAAACGTGAGCCATAGTTTGTGGTGATACTCCACACTCGCAATCATCGCAACCATCAACCAGGTATCCCCACCTGCAGAGATTATCCTTGCAGCGGCCAACCTGTGTCCGGAGCCTATTTAAAGACTTCCATGTGGGCCACGCTAGATTGCTTCCAGGCGGGAGACCCTCCGATGGTGCGTTAAAAGGGGTGGGAGAACACTTCCGCCGCCAAAGATGTAAGCGGGCTTGGCTAGGTATTTTTTTAGTTATCAATTAAAGACATAAATATGAAAACCTGGATAAGTTATCCTAAGATAAGGTTATCTTAGGATAACTTATCCAGGTAACCGGGAAAACCGTTTGCAACGGTTTAAATGTGAAAAGCGAAAGGCTTTAAAGGAGGTAAGGATTGAATAAGCTCTTCTTATATACCTATATAGTTTTTTAAATTCAAAAGAATATTATGAGGTCAACATGAAATATAAAGCGAATTGCACCCTGAAGAGCTTATTCAATCCTTACCTCCTTTAAAGCCTTTCGCTTTTCACATTTAAACCGTTGCAAACGGTTTTCCCGTGATTCCCGTTAGGTACCTGTTTGTACTGTGCATGTAAATTGATTGAATGTGATTAAATAAACACGCCCCCCCCAGATAATATTCTGCGCGTGTATTAGATTAACTCAGTGTTTGTTTTACACAAAATAGATTTATGAATTGTTGACAATAATGCCGATTTAGCTTAATTAACTTAATTGTTAACGGTTCTGGGAATTAACCTAATTTCGTTTCAGTTTGACAGTTCTTTAACTAGCTTAACAAAAGAAGGATTGCATTAATTTTAGAGCAGTCGATCTTAAATATAATAAGTAAGTTTTGGCTGCGAGAATCAGTACTACTTTGTGTAGTAATATATTATTTGTAGTACCTATTTCAATATCTTTCATTTTGTCGTTTGGTACTGATGTCAAAATAGGTTAGAAGTTCACTCATCATTTTCAGTCAGTTCGTTGACTGAACTTATAATCATATCTACTCAACCGTACTAGTTTACTTTGAACACCTTATCCAAAAAAACGGCATTGTTGATGATCGGATATATTCACGTGAACGATTTTTTTTTGCTATGACTTTTTGTAGGTTTATTTCAAGTGATATTTGAAACCACGATAAATCACGTTTGATTGTGAATTTCCATTTTTTCATAACTGCCTATAATATTTTTTTTTTCCAAATGTCGTCATTTGGTTCCCTTATAAATATGCAGGATAAAGTACATATCTACACACTTGTCCGAGTCGACTTTATATTGATCGTAATATTGTAAGTATCCCACGCTTACACACATACATAAACACATGTCTATTTCCCACCGGGGCAAGCAACGACTACGTGTGCTATGTGCGTGTGTGTTTTGTTTTTACTTTTCAAAGCACAGATTAGAAAGAAAAAATGGCCTTTTCAAGAATCGCAAAGTCATATCGACAAAGGTGCAGTCTGTTACGAAGCAACAGCACGAAATATGTTCGAAGTAAAGTCGTAAAGTGTTGATGCAGTCGCGATATCATATGCTACTAAAATTAGAAAAGAAAGATGAAATAGAAAGCAACATTATTTATTTTTCTGTATCCTAATTAATGTCCCACTGCTGGGCAAAGCCCTCCCCCTTCTCTTTCCAACCCTCCCTGTCTTGGGCATCGTTCTGCCAGGTGTGCCGGAAGGCGTCCAGCTCGTTCCTCCACCGTCGCCGTGGACCAATCAGATGTTATTTTGACATGTCCCGCCCATTCCCAATTCAAGGTTTGCCAGCCAGCTATGGTGCGCAGTACGTTAGGTGTTAAACTAATCGATTGCGTTAGAAACACGACACTGCGCTCAAGAACTCAAGTAGCAGATGCTGGCGAAAAATCCGCTAAACTGAACAACATATATTCGGCAAAATATAAATTAACATTACTTGGAAGTAACATAGCATACGTAATATAAACAGACTATAACTTCCCACTGGTGGCTACAGGCCACTTACTTACTGGCTGGCTGGTTTACTTACTTATTTACTTTGGGTACTTTAAATAGTTACTTAATAATTATTATAGTTAATAATTATTACAGCCTAACTGTATATAGCTAGACTATGACGCTTATTTTCAGCTACAGACGGCCAATTATTTAGTTTAAGATACAAAAAGTTTACAAGTTTACAAGTTTGATGGGCGGAAGCAACTCCGTGCTACGTACGTTGGGTTAATATACTTACTACAATTTCAACTTATATTGTAATTTCATTTATGAAAAAATAATGAGAAATGCTGTCAGCGAGAATAAAGAGAAAAGTTCTGAAATTGAAAAGTAATTTTCCTTTATTCATTGCAACAACAGTGTGTACAAAACAGGGATGTTATGGATATGAAATTTCGGATATGGATTGGATACGGATTTAAGAATGATTATTATACCGGATACGGTTACGGATACGGATAATAAATTATTTCGGGTTATCCGTTAGTTTCGGATAATTTCGGTTACGGATATTATTTTTTTAAAGAATTTCAAAAGTAAAATACAAATAGGTGCTAAAGTGGTTTCATTTATAACAACAAGTTATATATATGTTATGAAGACAAAAGAAGAAAAAAAGCAAACAATGCTCGCGGCATGTGTGTCGGCACTGGCAGCGGCCGGCCGATCAAAACAACTTGTCCGCTTGTCCCCGGCTCTGTCCCTATCCGATATTATCCGAAACTTTTATTTCGGGTTCGATTACGGTTACGGATGATTTTTTATATCGGATATCCGATAGTTTCGGTTATGGTTACGGAGCTCCCTAACATCCCTGGTACAAAATATTGAGTGACGAGAAATAAAACGTGTTACGTATTATTTATTGCAGGTTTTATGTCAATTTTATAGCCTTTAGCAACCTTGGACTGTTTTGTGATGTTCTTGCTTTCATTCACATGTCTTGGGACACGTGATGGGGACATTATAGGTAGGTACTTACTACTCAAAAATGAGTAAGGAACTCTGTGAACGCAGAATTTCAATTAATCATGTAAATTATATTGTACTTTTTACACGACAGATAATAAAATTAAATAAATAAATTTCTAAATATTTTTTTATTTAATTTTTTTAATAAATAAATGTTATTATCTATTGTGTAAAAAGTACATGATCGATTGCATTACAAATAAGGTAGGTAGGTTAATGGTGTCAGAACTAGAGCCTGTGTTTAAATCGATAGAATTACTGAATACACTATGACTATTTTATGATTTCTTACGTCGAATGATAATTAAAAAAAAAAACAGATGTACATGCTATTATTCTTCATAATAGCCAAATGATACCTACATTAAAATGTGGCTTGTATTAAAGTCGTAACGCCGACAGTCCGTTTAAAATCCAAACTCCATTGTTTTACTATTTTGTCTGGAAACCTCGGCTTTACGAGGTATTCAATTCAATTCTTGATAAATGGCTTCTGTGTGGTCACAATTCTGCCAGTATCACGTTTGAGCTTTACGAGGTAATGTGACCAACCAGTTTGCAAATTCATGCGTTTTTCGAAATTCACTATCAAGAGGGAGATAAAGTGCCTACCACACAGACGAACAGTTAGTACTTGCTAGTAGTAAAATTATGCCCCATATGTCCCATATCTTGATATACCACGCCCACCATTAAATGTAGAGGAGATCGTAAAATGTTTGTAATGACCTCACCAGCCGCACCAAACCTTGCTCAAAATACGTGTGGGCATCCGAACATGGTCTTCTTATACATTCACGCCCGTAGTCCCTAATGGGCAAGCAAGCGCAACAAATGATCAGACGACAAAACACTTTTGATATTGAAGTAAAAAAAAATATGGATATTGGATATAGGCACATTATCATCTCCCTAGCATTATCCCGTCGCTCACAGGGTCCGCTTACCTAACCTGAAGATTTAACAGGTCCGTTTTTTTACAGAAGCAACTGCCTGTCTGACCTTCCAACTCGCGAAGGGAAAAACCATCCCATATAATATGGATATAGGTACATAATACACAAATAATGGCTTCTGTGGTGTAGTTAGAGCTCAAGCCGTAAGAAAAGCACCGTTATTAGACTCATTTATTTATTTATATTTATTTATAAAAAAGGGTTAAACAACTCATTTAAAGTAAAAAGTCAAGCAGCGCTTCCTCTTCTTTATAACGTTCCCTTCTTTTTCTTTATGTTATAATGTTTCGCATAACAGTCACACTGGTCTCCTCCCCGTGTACATAATAATGTAGGTATGTATGTATATAATATTATAATTCACAGCCTCTGTGGTCTAGTAGTTAGGCTCACAATCTGGAGGTTAGGGTTCGAGTCGGGGACATAGTCGAAATTACTTTCTGAGACTGCCCTTTGTTTGTTAAGGTCATTGCAGGCTTGAATCACTTGATTGTCCGAAAAAGTAAGATGATTCTGGGGGGTTTTAAAAAGGCTTCATCACAGCAAATTCATCTAAAAAAGCAATATTTCAATTTGACCGTTGCGCATATAAAAGTAAGTGCGCAATGCACACAAAAGTCAAATATCAATATTGCTTGGTCTTGGTGTATACACCAAGCAAAAAGAAAATTTATTGAAATATTTAAGGATGAATGAGGATAAAAACAAGAAGCTCCAATGTAGGTGGCAGCACTCTTGACTGTTCCTAAATTTTGACAGTTCTCCATACTATCTAACTGAAGCGTGATAAATTGGAGTGTATCCTCTCTGATGGATGAGTTACGGAAAAGAAAAGCCATCAGTTGGAAATAGGCAGTTTTGATTGAAAATAAGTTTGTCTAAGCTTTCTTCTTTCCAATCTTTAGGGAATAAATATAACACTCAAAGGGTTGTAGTGTTAAAAACATAACCAAAACATTATGTTTGTTTACTCAAATAGTATGGGGAACTGTCAAAATTTAAGAACGCTCAACAGTCATACCCGATAAGAGAAGTAGGCGGTTTTATCGTCATGTTAAAGGATGAATTTATTACATTTTATAAGATTCCCTTTCGGTTTACGTATAATTATATTTCAGCACTCCCCATTTGTCCGGCCAAGTAGTTAATGCCATCTGCGGCAAATCTCCATTAAGTCACGTCAAAAACACCAACGGCTAGGGAATATTATGTACGTTCTCTATTCATCAGTTCCCGTATTACCATCTCATCGTGTAACTACTCACTACTCGTGCATCAAATTAAATAAAATCTGTAAATAATAAATACATTATTATATATTATGGATTATTTATGATTTTGGTAGTAAGTATGATCGTATCAAGAGATCGTACAGTCCAGCGCATTTATCCACTTATTGAAGTATATTAACCCTTCTATTCGTCTATTTCTTCTTTGTGTGATAAGAGAAAAATCTGGTGTAAAAGACGCTATAGTGACTAAGATTGAGAAGGGAATGTTAAGTTGGTTTGGACACATAGAGCGGATGAAGGATAATAGGATTACGAAAGCAGTATATAAAGCGATTGTTGGTGGTAGGGCTGGCAGAGGAAGACCTAGAACGACGTACATTGGCCAAATTGGAGATGTCCTTAGAAAAACTTCAGTACGATCTACATTGAACCGGCGTGCGTATATGAAACGATTGATGAACGTGGAGGAATTGTGTCAGGATCGAAGCAAATGGAATTCTATAGTCTCTGCTTAATAGGCGTGAGTTTATATAATTATGTATGTATTAACCCTTTTATAACACAAAGTTAGTAGGGCTGTCAATAAGGATCAATCACTATCCTCTTTAACGAGAAACCTGTGTATAACATAAGGTATATGTAGACGTTTTACCTTGTTTACAAGTCCGGCGCAATAAAATCGGATAAATGCAGTAATTATTACACTGGTGATTACATTAGTGCATTGCGACATTGAAACGAGTTCCATACCGCCATGAGAACCACAATGAATAATGTCTTGTTACTTCTTATTAATGTCAAACCACTAATTTACTGCTATGCAACTAGCATGGGCAATGTGACAAAATTATCGATCGATTAAATACATTTTGTCGAAATCGATAAGGTTGTTTTTTCCCTAACATGTGTGCCACGTGATTTTGTTTGTATTTTGACAGAACGACATGACTTATTTGGGTTTTGAGTTGGATGTTTTGGGTTCAATGTTGACCTAATGCTAAATGCTGACCATCTGCAAACTGTACCTACCATTTTTAAGGCGAATAAATGAATTATGAATTCACATATTAGTACCCATCGACAAAACGACATAATTATATCGTCAGAATAGATAAAATGACCGCGACAAAATTTTATTACGCTGCGCATGTTAGCCCTACTGGTATACATGGATCCGTGATAGCCCTTTTCGGCTTTACAATAATGTCACGGGTTCGAATCCTGACTCGGCCTCTAAATCACTGAATTCGAATTTATGACTTTGAATTCATGTTTGGGCCATAGATAATTGATATCACGTGGTTTCCATGGATAGGGAGATCGGGCCTTAAACGATCACGCGGGCCTTGTACGGATTGATGGTTATTAACGACTGCTAATGCAGCCGGGACCAACGACTTAACGTGCCTTCCGAAGCACGGAGGAGCTCGAGATGAAAATGAAAAGTCCTATTACATGGGACTTTTTAAACGTAGCTGACGAGGAGTGAGTATGAATACTATACACCCCTGCTTACCCCTTCGGGACAGAGGCACGAGGCTATGTTTCTATGTTAACTTCCTCGTTCCGTGTATTGGCAGGAACAAAGACAAAACATTAATACTTACACAATTTCGCGCCGCTTAACCCTAAAGGATATCAAGTACTTTTTACATACATACATAAACTCACGCCTATTTCCCACCGAGGTAAGCAGAGACTATAGAATACTAAAGTACGCACTCTATTAAGTACTTCTTTTTGTAAGTAGTCTAAGTAGTAGTCTAAGTACTTTTAAGTACATTTATTCTGACTACTTCTCAGTGATGCATATTGAGACGGATTGACAATGTCACATCGCATAAACAAAGTCTGCAACCAAAAACTTCTGGAATGTCATCGTAAATTCTTTCTTTTAGCGGCGTCCTTTTCTGACGCACAGCATCGTCCTTGTTTTTCTTTACTAGAAGGTTCCACCCGAGATTATTCGAGAAAAGAAGCGACTATTCTGGTGACTGAGACCATAGGGTATATAAAGAGCGGGAAGAGCAAGAAGAGCCAGTTCAGTTCAGTTTCTAAAGACCAAGAAGAAGAAGTGAGAAGTGTTTTAATTAGTGTAAAGTGTAGTGTTAAGTGCAGTGTTAAACGCAGTGTTAGTGCAGTGCTAGTGTCGTGTGTCGTGATGTGTTCGAGTGTCGCAAAATAAAGTAAAGTGACGGCGACGGAGTTATACCGCGAAGCCCTGTGCGGAAGCTGTACCGCGTATAGTGTATAACTTCGTCTCTCCTTAAACTCAGTGAGTTTCCTTCCAATCCCGAAACCCACTTCGGTAACAATATATTAGCTTAAAGGGTCACTTCATTGGCTAAAGTACAAACTATTTGCAGGTACAAATGTTAGTTTTCCAATTCAAAATAAATAAATAATAGGTATGCAACCACTTTGATACAGAGTCCGGATATAGGATGAACGACAAAAATGTCTGGAAATTTAATCATTTCGGGTATAAGGGCTTAAAATTATGTTCATTTTTTTTTACCTTTTACTCTTTATTAACCTTTAACCTTTTTTGTTACGCGTTAATATTGTGTGAAATATTGTGAGTACTGATACCTATTTATTACAGTGCGACCTTGTAAATAGCTTAAAATAACAGAACTAATGCGACTGGTAGACAAAAATATATAATGGAAACTGTAAACACAACTGTAAAAGCGTGCTAGCCGTCAAGACCATCAGTCAGACAAGACAGTTGGCTACTTGACAGTTGTAAAAAAAATAATAAAAAAATATTATGAAATATGTCGCATAATATATGGTAGTTTATCATTTTACGATTATTATCCAATAGTTTTTTTTTGAAGATCATTTTTATATGTGCTTATTTTATTTTTTTCAAAATAAGAATACGATTTTTTATCTGTGTATTACAAGACTCGAAACACGGGCGGCCATGATTGAGCTTCGTGTGAACACACACTTCACAAAATAAACAAAAATTATCTATCAGGTTTCAATTATACTGTTTGACAGTTTCTTTGTTTGGTTAAATGTGACGTCACTGGGGAAAATGTCGCATGACCAGCCGTTTACGCGGGAAAAAAATAATTCCAAAAATATGTTTTTTTTTCTATTGTATACGTATAAAGCTTTTTGAAAAAATTAAATATGTTGAGAGGTATAAAGTAAGCGTCTGTTATTTTTAAAATACTTATCCGAAAAGTGTCAAGTGGCCAGTTCCGTTGCCTGCTCACAATATCAACATCTATATTGAAGCTATCGACACACACCAAACACTACACATTGACGTAACCCTACACGCGCATCTGTGTGTGTGACGTCTGACGTCATCCGATCGAAGACTAAGGAAAGACCGAGGGGGAGTGAGGTAAACCTACCTCAGTCGCTGGTGGAGAGCGGAGAGTTGCCGTTCTACGTATACGTAGTATATATTATTTCTTGTTCTATGCTATCGATATAATGTGCCTTATGTGGTTAGTATCTCCACAACACGCTCTTGATAGAATGTTATTGTTGTTAATTTGTTAAATTACTATTGCCCCATGTTGGTGTTCAGTAACTGTAGTAGTTCTATCGTCTGAAACACAGGCTCAGCCTAGTTTACACACCATTAACCTACCTTGTACGTTATTTCTAATGATAAATGTATTGAATAATGTACTTTTTATCCGATAAATATTTTTTATTATTATGTGCAAGTACTTATGTCGTTTTCTATGAAGTCTCGGACTTTTGGAAGGCGTGAGTGGGGCCGAAGCCAACATGTAGACTGTAGAGATCCCTTAAGACAATTTAATCTAAATGTGGTGTGAGACATTATTATTATTTTATTACCTATTCCAAACATCAATAGTTTTAGTGATTTAAAGTCAACTACTGGCGCTCTATCGATAAATCTTTCTATCGTGTGGGTTGTGAGGTGAATTACCAACCTCTTCAACCTTGGTGTCAGGGTTATTATTTAGCCGCCAAAGGTCCCATGACATGGCTCATGTAACGACTACGTAAGTAGTAACCAGGACCAACGGCTTAACGTGCCTTCCGAAGCAAGGATCATCTTACTTTTGAACAACCGGGGAGCCTGTAATGTCCTCCAAATCATGGCTCACAAAGTGATTTTTGTGATATATCCCGACCGCGATTCGAATCCGGGATCCCCCGGATCGTGACACCAACACTTAACCACTGGACCACCATTCTGTATCATCATCTCCCTAGCATTATACCGTTTTTCACAGGGTCTGCTTATCTAACCTGAAGATTGGACAGGTGCAGTTTTTTATACCACCATTCGGTGTAAAGTTCGAAAATAACTATCATAATCTCATAACTTCATAAGCCACCACGACGTAATTCAGTACAGTCAGCATATTGTAGCCTATAATAATCTAAATACTACTTACGTATTATGAAGGGAGAATGCCGGTTTTGTGTTTATAAGGTGTAATAGAATAATGATTGTTCAGGCGGCACCTCGCGGTTTTGATAGTTATTTACACAGAATATACAGCCACGATGCATGGTCAAGGACAAAACGTAGGTAAGTACATTAATACAGTTGTTCCCAAAGTTGTCGGGGCTACGACCTATCTAAATACAAGTTTACAAACTCGGAACCCATCGGAAATGTGAATGAAAGGACTTTTCAAGTAAGCAAAGTGTGTTACCGGCAGTTGGCTCGGTCGATTGGTGCGTTGTTTTACAGGCAGGGCCTATTCCACATTCTTCCACATTCGATTCGATCGCGGCCATTGGTGGGTCGCGACCCATAGTTTGGGAAACCCTACGTTAAGATATAAATTCACGGCTGTGGTATCTGGTGGGGGGATCAGTTCCAGTCAATTTTGATGTACCACCTATGTATTATTATTTCATAATATTTCAATGTAGCTTACAGGCTAATAAGCAATTTAAACCTTAACTACTATTAATAAATTATTATTTCCTAACAGTTTGGCCACTCATCTTAGTTTAATTTAAGGGGAAGACACTTTGTTCACGTGTTCTTATACACATCACTGTCACTGATTTTTGTTGTTCCATATATTTCACTACACTAATTCAAACGGTTTTGTTTTTTTATTTTTTCACTAAACCTTTATGGTCGATTTGCCTCAAACGGCATTGATTACTTGGCTGGTTGAGGACTCTTATTCAGTGCGTAACTGTATGGCGACAGGGGATTAGCCGATCGCTCAAGGATAAAAAGAACTATGTAACTAAAACTGACGGATACAACCAGAGAGAGAGAGATCGGTTTGTAATCTATCACAATACAGGTCATCACTCTTCTATCTGATTGGTGGTCTTGCTGATCCCAACGGGAATTATCAGTACCTAAGAGTTTCGCCACCATTTATTTCAAGGGTTAATGTATCGATAAATTCAAATTCAAAAATATCTTTATTCAGAAGGTAACATTGTTACATTTTGAACCCGAACAACTTTGCCCAAGAATTTCAAAGATGTTGTGAGATTCGGCAGCGTGGTGGAGTATGCTCCATACCCCCTCCAGTTAATTGAAGGGAGGCCTGTTCCCGGCAGTGGGTCGTGTATTGTATAGGCTGTTTATGTATGTATGTTGTAAGAGTCGGTCGTAATCTTCCCTAGTGTTATCCCGTTTCTTCACAGGGTCTGCTTACGTAACCTGAAGATTTGTCCGGGTCCGGTTTTTACAGAAGCAACTGACGTCTCACCTTCGAGTGGAAAAAGAAACCACTATCAGAATGTATAATAAAATATTAACGTAACCTCGTTTTTTTCTAAGCGAAACACATTATCTTTCAACATACCCTTTTCAAAATTACTTACTTTCATTTCGTAATGGATATGAGGACTAAACTAAATGACCGTCAGTGTAATAGTTAGAGTGTTTTTAGTGGGTAATTAAACTCTCCAATGTAAATAAACAACAATGTTAAATTCAATTAACATTTAAACTGCATTCTAATGTCCGCTTTATTTTGTTTCTCTATATAGAATTAGGATGCGTTTACATCACATAGCAATCCAAAGTGCAACAAAAGATATGAACAGCCGCCCGCGAATCAGCTGTGTCCCATAAAGTAAAGGTAGAACGAAAGAAAGAAAGAAAGAAAAAAAAGAAAGAAAGAAACATTTATTACTTCCGGATACCACAGACACAGACAGACAGGTACATTACATGCAACACAGCACAGAAACCACACGGAAAAACAAACTGGGCCTCTCCAAGGTAAGAGTAAATATGCAATCTCTATGTAAGCATGTCCCGTCCTCGGTTATGGTGGCAAACGTTTCTCGTTCTGTATTTAACTTGTAGCAATCTGTGAACTCGAAAATTTGACTGAAACTAAATTACTAAGCTTGAATAACGGCCTCCGTGGTTTGAGCATTCGGCTCACGAGCCGCAGGTCCCGGGCTCAAATCCCGATTGGGACATATCACGAAAATCACTTTGTGATCCCTAGTTTGGTTAGGACATTACAGGTTGATCACCTGATTGTCCGAAAGTAAGATGATCCGTGCTTTGGAAGGCACGTTGAGCCGCTGGTCCCGGTTACTACTTACTGATGCAAGTTAGGTAAGTCGACTGTTCAATAGTAACCCTGACACCAGGGTTGATGGGGTTGGTAATCCACCTCACAATCCACACGATAGAAGACTAAGTTTGGATGAATTTTGACTCTGATACTGATGGATTTTATAAACAATGCGCTGGTAACCCAACACTATCTAAGCTAATCTACTGTCATAAAACAAGAACCATAAAAGTAACTGCTGTTAAACTAACTGAAACTCCATTCTGTCTTCTAGCTCTGTCTACTTTGGTGGAAGGTGTTATTACGTAACATAATTTATTGAAAGAATCACTTACTCATGTAGATACACTCGGACAAGGACGTGAAAATTACACCCATTTGAATCATTCATATCTATTATTCTACTCAGATTCAGGATTCGAATATCTTCTATGGTATTATAAATAGCATCTCTAATCGTAGCCATGAGGACATGACATATCAAATTATTTATCTTCGAGTAGGTTCAAGTGCGTCATTCGAAAAAACGTTAGAAGTAAGAAAGAAAGAAAGAAAGAAAGAAAGAAAGAAAGAAAGAAAGAAAGAAAGAAAGAAAGAAAGAAAGAAAGAAAGAAAGAAAGAAAGAAAGAAAGAAAGAAAGAAAGAAAGAAAGAAAGAAAGAAAGAAAGAAAGAAAGAAAGAAAGAAAGAAAGAAAGAAAGAAAGAAAGAAAGAAAGAAAGAAAGAAAGAAAGAAAGAAAGAAAGAAAGAAAGAAAGAAAGAAAGAAAGAAAGAAAGAAAGAAAGAAAGAAAGAAAGTTTATTGAGTACAACAAACACGGAACAATTATAAATAAGGCCCTGACTCATAAACTAGTATAACTTATTTCAGGAGCCATTGTCTGCCCAAATAGACATACTTCATTATTATTTGAGGTACAATACTACACTTTTTACTTAACAACTATGGTAATGAAAATGAAAAAGTAAAAATGAACATACCACAAACAAAAAAAAAACAAAATTTGAATCAGTTCTCTTGTTTTCAGTGGTGCAATCTCAGTGTTTACGACAACGTCGCATGTATGTCCACATGTAACCTGCTGACGGTACATAATTATACTAATACCTCGTCAAGCGACATCTAAATTGCTATCAAGAGGTGTAAGCAGTGCCGTATTATATCCCATTAGTTACATAACATCTACTACATGCTTACAACCTATTATTGGATAACCATAGTTTGTTTCTATAAATTTCTTACATTTTAAACACGTAACATTCTTCACCATACCCCCTCCGGTTGCTTGAGGGGAGGCCTGTGCCCGGCAGTGGGTAGTATATACGCTGTTTATGTTATGTTATGAAGGTTAGTTAAATTTTGACACATATTTGAAGACTAAATATGACACTGAAGGCCGTTTAACAAGGCGTGTTGTCAATGTACTTGTTACAATTTGATAAAAACCATAATAACGTAGACAAGAAGCAACAACACAAAGGAAAAGTTTCGTGTTTTCGATCGATTCGAATTCAATCTGAGAAATAAAATAATTACTTAATTTGATTTCTGCTTTTTATTCTAAGTTAACTTGAAAGTAACTGTGTGAATGGTAAATACTTAAAAAGAGCAATTTTATATACTTACTACAACTATGTATATTAATCAATGCGTTGCACACTCAAGGTGATCAAAGTTGGATTATACATATAGGTAAGAATTGTAATGTACCACTGTTGTAATTACAAATCAAATTAATTTTACTGACTTACTCACATTGTACTGCTCAAACTTTTTACTCATTTACGCATGCCATTAGCATACTAATAAGAAGTATTTGCGTACTGGGAAACACTATAAAGGACTCTTAGAAGGAGTCAAAGGAAGCAATTCCGGTTCGCTAATTACAACGCGACCGTATAGTTTAGCCTACCCGATGTGTGACTTCGTCTTATGTAATTTGGTATTGACATATTAAACTTACGCCCGTAATCCCTAATGAGGTGGGCAGAGCCACAATTAATCAAAAAAAAATTGCAGCCACTGTTGATACGAAGTCGTAAAAGATGGATATGCTGGACCTTATGGTGACCAGGAATTAGCCTACCGCCCATGACAATAGTCAATCATATTAGTGGACCCGTGGTAGCTCAGTTGGTAGAACGCTTGCCTCTCACTTTGAGGTCGCAGGTTCGAATCCAGCACAGGCCTAAACCAATGATTGACGAATTTGTTTTCAAATTCATGTTTGGGTCATACATGATTATCACGTGCTCAGCGGCGAAGGAAAACATCGTGAGGAAACCCACATTCCCGAGAAATGCATTTTCAGAGGTATGTGACCTTACCTGTCTGTATTGAGCTTGTTTTCCCTTCGCAGGTTGGAAGGTCAGACAGGCAGTCGTTTCTATAAATCCGGACCTGTCAAATCGTCGGACCCTGTGAAAAACGTGATAATGCTAGGGGGATGGATTAGAAGTAACACAATCCTTCTATCGGGTTACACGTCCGGCCGGCGGACCGGGAAGATAAGCAACTGAATGTTTTTTAATCATTCGACGCAATAATCTGTAGCTATACAGAGGTAGCCAATAAATTTACAACAGCTAATACCTAAGTACTTATGATTTCTCTCCTTCAGCGGTTATTGCTATCAGCCCACCACTTTTGGTTCTTTCCGACGTAATCCTTTCGGACAATAATACCTTGAATGAAGGTTCGTGCCCGTCTGAGCGCATTCATAGAACCCCCAATTAATTTGTTTGGAAAGTGTTTGATTAGTATTTGAGTAGGCGTCTGAAAGCTATTTGCGAACAAATAGCTCAACAGAAGTACCTACAATATTAGAAATCAAAAGTTATTTTGTTTGTTGTAGGTCCTAATACCTAGATAAGTAGTTAAAAAAAAACTTGTTTATACCTCTACAATATATTTTTTAAATATATTTATTTTTTACCATAGTGAACTTTTAACAGGTCGATATGTGGTAACTTCATTTTTTGTCACAATGTATGAAAAAGGACTTTTGATTTTTAGTGTAACTACTCCGCATATATTTAGTACCTGCCTACCATTTAGCATTTGTGATTGAAATAAAATCGTGATAGCATGAGAGAAAAAGAGGGTCTCGCAGATGTTTTGATGATGAGTGGTATGGCAATGCAGCCATAGAGGCAGCCAGTCAGCTTGCGACACCAAACACTTCAGGACCCCGATAACGAACTTCCCTCAATCAGCGCTTATCCCTATCGACCCACTATGTCGATTAATTCTTTCAAATATTTTTCCTCTCAGACGACGCCTTGAGTCGAGGTTCGAGCCCAACTGGGCACCCTCAGGCCTGTTGTCTTAAACTTTGTACCGGGTGAGAGAACCTTCAGCGCTCCCCATTTGTCCGGCCAAGTAGTTAATGCCATCTGCGGCAAATCTACAATAAGTCACGTCAAAAAAAAAGGTATGGCAATGGAGAAAAGTAATAACGATGAAATACATATCGAAAGATAACACTAGACAGTAGTTTTTTTAAGGTTGTATACAAACAGCGTATCATTGCAATGTGTCCGAGTCATAGTTATAACAGGAAGACGGAAAATCGGGGAAACCCACTACGATCATTAACGAGACCAGACGGCCGACTGGTTGTAGAACTATGTTGATGAATATTGAATCAACCTAATCACTGCATAGTATAAAACAAAGTCGCTTTTTCTGTCCCTATATCCATATGTACGCTTAAATCTTTAAAACTACTCAACGGATTTTGATGCGATTTTTTTAATAGATAGAGTGATTCAAGAGGAAGGTTTATATGTATAATAACATCCATTAAATAGTGGAGAAATACTGTTATTTTTGAGGTTTTTAGTGTGATGTCGTAAGTAATTTAATTTTTTCCTCAGAATTGCACCCGAGCGAAGCCGAGGCGGGTTGCTAGTAATGATTATAAATAAATGTTCCTTATAATATGTGCAACTGACACGAGCACAATTATCAGCAGCAGTGGATTCTGAACTAATAAAATCCATTCTTTATAGGTTGAGAAATATTATTAGTATACGTAGTAAAAGAATAATAATGTCTGTTTCAAGTTTATGTGGATATAAATGCCCTTTATTTTAACAAAGCTCAACAAGTAAATTAAAGAGCGACACGAGCGGGTATTTTTTATAAGTTCTAGATGTAATATTCATGGTATAAGAAGACCAGGTATGCTCAATCCTATGACAAGCCGCCATTGCTAGCCCATTGATGTTGTTTTTTTATGCTGAGTTGATAACAAGTGGAATTTCCTGTCGGAAAAATCTTGAGAGTTTTAATGTTTTTTTATTATTATTTTCAGTGCCATAATTTAGCTACGGAAAATTCCTCTTGATATCAACTCAGAATCATGGTCTGAATCACCCATCAAAGTTTTCATTACGATGTCACTAACACCCTGTATACCTTCGCTCTATAGTGAAAACCACGTACTTTTTGACCAGGTAAAAAATAGTGGTCTCGACTTTTAACCGGAATTAATTGAAAGAAAGAAAATAATATCAGATTGTGATTTTTTTAAAAGACACGTGATTTTCCTGTGCATTAGGTGACGATACTCTTACGTAATTGTGAAATATTTTCTTATGTTTTATTGTTTGCATGAAGTTCATCATCCATCTATACAGGACTTCGTATCAACAGTGGCTACAAGCTACTTTTGATTACTTGTGGCTCTGACCACCCCATCAGGGATTCCGGGTGAGTTTATATATGTAGGTATGTAACGATGTTATGTGCAAAAAAGTTAAAGTACACAGAGCCCTATATTTTATTTATATTTTCTTTTTTGTATTTACGTTTGATAGTAATGTGACTTATCTTGTTACCCATCTTGTGACTTTTTTATTTTATTTATATTCTTTTAAATTTTTGTCTTGTTAAACTTATTTTTCAGTGTTTCGAACACAATTCCTGTAATTGTTAGTAAATACTCATTCATTAATTCAAAAGCTTTATTCATACATCCAAGCTCTTTAGAAAATCTTATAATCCACAAAAGGCATTGAAATACATAAGACGTCTGCAGACGACGATGATTATTTTCTACTAAAAGAAAGTTGTTGTAAACCGTCGGATAAAAAGTCAAAGGCCAGAAAAGCCAGAGTGAGGAAAGAGATTAATTATAATTGCGAAGAAAATTAAAAGGTGGCTGAGAGCGACTGGGACTCGTCAAAGGTTCCGTACTAAGAGGTACACGTAAGTACGACACCTTCCGAGTTGTCTCCGAATTTCAAGAATCTCTAAATAACTTTCAGACATTGCGTGGTTTACAAACATTTCGCATAACATAAATAACCTACAATATATACGTCCCACTTTACTGCCAGGCCCCTCAAACAACCGGAGGTGATATGGAGCATACTCCACCACGGTGCCTCATTGCCGGTTGGAGGTGTTTGGGTTACTAGCCCGGGCTCAACTGCGTAAAGTGCGTTCCATAGCACGGAATCATCTTACTTTTTCGGATAATCAGGTGATTCAGCCTGTAATAACCTAACCAAACAAAGGGCATTCTCAAGTCTCGTAAAGTCATTTCCACAACGTCCCAGTCGGGAATCAAATCCGGACCTACTCATCGTAGACTGCAGACCAAGGAGGTTATTATTCTGTAGTTATCATCATCTCCCTAGCATTATCCTGTTTTTCACAGGGTCCGCTTACCTATCTTGAAGATTTGACAGGTCCGGTATTATTCTGTAGTTACGTAATCGAAAACTATATATTCCAACAATAAAATGACAACAGTGTCGATCTACAATTTATCATGTTTATTGTCACGAAATACGTGAAATTGCTTCATGATTCGCCGGCAGTTTGTTTTTGAGCGGCGTCTGTTTATAGCCGATAAACCGTTTAATAGCTTTTACAATAGCAGTTTCGTGGGGTCACTTAAATAAGGTTTTTTTTTGGCTAGAAGGTTTACGTGGCTGACAGGAATTTGTCTTTGCTTTGTTACGTCATATACCCGTCGAAAATAAAAATTATGGTATTATTATCCAAGGGTTCTTTTGGGCTTTGTCCGTTCTGGTTTTATTATTTTTAGGACTTTGTCATAATTTTATTATACTTTCTGTATTCACAAGATAGGCAAAATATTGACCTATGGTGATATTGCTCTGTCTATCCTGTGTATTTTAATGGTTTATGTACTGTATTGTAACCGATATTGGACTGAGGTTAGACAGGCAGGCGCTTCTGTAAAAAACCGGATCTGTCAAATCTTCAGGTTAGGTAAGCGGACCCGGTGAAGAACCCGTTTTTCATGGGGTCCGCTTATCTCCCAAGCGTTATTCCGATAACGTAGATGCTGATTGGTTTATGTATTGCATGTACATCATTATTTACGTAAAAAGAGAGAATTTCATCTTTATACTCTTTCGTACACAGTCATTTTCTGGACGGCAAATTTTCCAATATCCAATATTTGCCGAGTATTGCACAAAGGTACAGCAGAGACAATGCTGTTTGGCACAGCATGGGCCAATAACCATACATTATTTTCTTAAGATGAGTTGCAGTTTGCCATTTATTTTAGTAATAGATATAAGGCACACCTTTTTTGTGTGAAAATTCATATTTTAGGTAAGAACCAATTATTTACTCTCCTGTCTATTCTGTAACTATTGTTAAAGAATCTCGATTAATGAGAAAGATTTCCATTCATCAACACTAAGTCCTTTCAAACTCTCAGCTTATTTGAACATAATTAAATGAACGGAAGAGACTTTAAGTTCAGAGACAGGAATTTCTACCCAATTTATGACAAATATAAACGAAAATAAATGTACCTATATAATTATTATGTGCATGAAAGTCACGTCAAGTCAAATCAAAAGATTTTTCCATTGTCTCATAGCACAATCCATCGTTCAGGGGGTTAAAAGGCCACATTGAAACAATTCATCAAAAAAGCTATACTTATGGCAACTTGACATTTGCGCATATAAAAGAAAGTTCGCAATGTCAACAAATATCAAATAGCAATATTGCTTTCCTATATGAATTGCATCAATATAGCCTTTTTAACCCACTTGGTCTGTACGTTTATGGCGATATCGTTAATGATAATAAATAGATAATGAGAAGACGATTTACGAAAGAGAGGTGCGTTGTACGTATCTTTACCGTGCATTTTTACATGTTTTATGCTTTTTACACGTATAGTGTATTACGTATATACCGTGAACTGTAAACACGACAAAATGCTGTAAATCTTTACTTGCATGTTAAGTTTTAAAAAAATACTTTTATATGTGTGTGTATCGTGCCCTGCATTGTATTTAAATTTCTGTCAGGGAGTCACATAAACCAAGGTCGATTTCGTGTATTTGCACGAAAATGTTAGAGGTCATTTAGTACGTACTAATAACATGTTTGTATGTGCGAATGAAAATCTAATAATAATCCTCGAATAGAGTTAAGTAGTCCCTCTTGTGAAACAATTTGAGAAATATGTGTGTATCTCTCATTTCGTTTTAAAATTGCATTCATGGACAGTAAATCTACATTCCACTAATGCCAACTAAATGGGTCATCATCTCCCTAGCATTATCCCGTTTTTCACAAGGTCCGCTTACCTAACCTGAAGATTTGACAGGTCCGGTTTTTTACAAAAGCGACTGCCTGTCTGACCTTCCTACCCTCGAAGAGAAAATCAGTCCAATACAGGTTAGGTCACATACCTCCGAAAATGCATTTCTCGGGAATGTTTTCATTCCCCGCTGAGCACGTGAAAATCATTTATGATCCAAGCATGAATTAGAAAATAAATTCAATAATCATTGGTTGTTGGCTGGGGATAATTAGGAACTCAATGTTCAGCGACGGAATGTGACAAAGTATGTAAGTAATTAAGTTAAAAATATATATTTTTTTGTATTAAGTAGCAATTTCTCGTTTTCATCTTTTATAGTAATAAATTATTTCGGAATTCTGTATTATTTTTTTTAGTTGTCGTATTAAAGTTGGTCAATAGTGTCCTTATAAGCTGTCGCTGTCATTGTAAAATATTATATACAATTAATGACATCTTGTTGGCGGTTAGTAACACACACCTTTTTACACCACAAGACCTTAAAAAAATGTGGTCAAAGTGTCAGTTTTAAAAATGCGTATAAAAAGATAGGTGGTTGACATTGGCTTTACTTAACCTGATAAGCTTTTTTTCTTTCTCTGGCGTCATGCGACTTGTAACTTAAGCGGATTTTCTAATAAGTACCTACAGTTTAATATTTGAGTTTTGACGTAGTAGCAGGTATGACAGATATTATCCGAGCTGCGGCGTGGTCTTATAAGTAGAACCATAGTTACATCAAGTAACACATTAATATATTATGTTATTTGAGTACAATACTCGCGGCACACTCAGGACACTTCATACAAACAACCTCGTTTTACACAGACAATGGTGCTAATTCCTGTAAAGACCATCTAATTTTATTTTAAGTTATATCTGTCATTTTCTTATCCGCCGAAAAGGAAAGGGACGGGTAATCGACAAGCATAAAATTTATGGAACACACGTCAATTTTAAACACAAATCTAAACCAACCGTCTAAAAATTTTACATCAGTCAATAACCCGACACAGTTAAGTAGACAGCACGTCAAACGGATTGCATACCAGCGACGTACCTTTTTGATTCGCCCGGGTTATTCATTCATTTACTCATTCTTCCTAAAATTAAGAGCTGTGAATCATCCGTCCCTTTCCTTTTCGACGGATATGAAAATGACGGATATAACTTAAAATAAAATTATGCGGTGCCTGCAGGAATCGGGGCCATTATCAACACGTGCAACTGTGTGTGTGACGTCTGAGAGCTGTCAATTACAACACGTAATTTAACCGGCATCTTACGAAAGAAACTTTTATAATCATCAGTTAATATTTATTTATATAAAAATTTTGAATAGGTAATGAAAGTTCACAATAGGCATAACTTAACGAATGAATTGCATTCATATTATTTTTAAATTACTAGCACGTTTTGATGAAAAATTAGCATGAACAATAAATATTTATAAGCTTAGGCGCATCGGCGCGGGCAATTACTATGATTATATTCGAATCATGAAAGAACGTCGGCGTCCAATTTTAAAATTCGAACATATAAACTAAATTGATAATAAATAAAAACAACGGTCCGTGCGCAGCCTTCACGATTCAAGACTAAACTATGTTCGTGAGGCAAACCTAGCTCAGACGCCGGTGGGAAGCGAAGAGTTGCCGTTCTATGCGTAGTATTATTCCTTATTCTATGCTCACGGTACCTGCGGGTGCATTCTGTTTCAAAGACGTAAAATACCATGGTATAATAACTCTTTAGTGACAGCTTGATAACTTCCGCTAGCAAAGCAACGGCTATGTGTTGCCACTAAATAAAAAGTAAATGACGCACATTTTTTTTTATTTATTTTACGGAGCATTTTTGATATTGAATCTTCTTCTTTTATCATGTGGATTACCAACCTCATTAACCTTGGTGTCAGGGTTATTACTGAGCCGCCAAAGGCCCCTGACATGAGTTATGTAACGACTACGTACTTAGATCAGTAAGTAATTAGTAACCGGCGGGACCAATGCCTTCCGAAGTATGGATCATATTACTTTCGGACAAGTTGGTGATCAGCTTACAATGTCCGAGCCAAACCAGGGCTCACAAAGTGATTTTTGTGATATGTCCCCACTGGGATTCGAACCTGTACCTCCGGTTCAGGAGCCCAACGCTCAACCACTGGACCACGATATAACCATTGAATGATTTAATACTTTAAGCCTAGCTTTGTATCATTCTAGTTCATTAGTTTTGTTACTGTTCTCTTCAAGTTCTACAATCCGTTTTACCGTGGTATCCTGTGATTGGCGAACAAACATTGTACTTACTGTAATTACTCTTTGTTATTTAGTAAACTGTTTGATATCCTCAATAAATAAATAAAATACTTAGTTACTTACAATTTTAATGATACTATTTATGTGATATGTAAGTGATGTTAAATAGATACGTTAGTTATTTATTTATACATACATACATAAACTCACGCCTATTTCCCACCGGGGTACGCAGAGACTATAGAATTCCATTTGCTTCGATCCTGACACACTTCTCTTGCTTCCTCCACATTCATCAATCGCTTCATACACGCACGCCGGTTCAGAGTAGATCGTATTGAACCTTTTCTAAGGACATCTCCAATTTGGTCATCGTAAGTCCTTCTCGGTCTTCCTCTGCCAGCCCTACCATCAACTTTCGCTTTATATACCGCTTTTGCAATCCTATTATCCTTCATCCGCTCTACGTGCCCAAACCAACCTAACATTCCCTTCTCAATCCTAGTCACTATATCGTCTTTTACACCACATCCTCTGTCTTATCACACTGTTTCTCACTCTATCACTCAACTTCACACCGCAGATGCTACGCAAAGACCTCATTTCTACGGCATTGATCCTACTTTCATGCTTCTTCTGCCATACCCAACATTCACTACCGTACTTCAGCGTAGGGACAAAAACTGCATTGTGAACAGCCATCCTCGCATCTTGCGAGATACATTGGCTACTAACAACTGCGTGCATTGCCCCATTCACTGAATTACCCAATCTCACTCTCCTTTCTATATCTTCATCACATTTACCATCCCTTGTAAACATAGTACCCAAATACACAAATTCATTCACTTGTTCTAATTCTACACTCAGGCACATTTTTTTGTTTATAATTTTCAATAATAAAATTTAAGTCCTTAGATTTTGGAGATACCTATAAGTGTACGTCTACGTACGCGATCGTCAATTATACCTTAAACCTAAATCAAGATTTTATTTATGTATCTAATAATGGTATCACTTTGATGACGTCAATATGTCTAAAAACGTTAACACCACAATGAAGAGTGTATGGGGAGTGTTTGGCTTTTTGCGAGAAGATTTACTAATGATTTACTGTTTTGTTTTTCCTATTTTTTTATTTTTGTGTGAGAGTTTACTTTTTAATTTTATAATCGTTATTTTTAGTTTTTTTCATGTTATTATAGTCTTATTTTTGTTTTTGTTTCTTTTTTCATTCATTGTTTATTTCTGTAAGTATATTAGATTTTATATCTATTGTTTTCTCGTCATACAGCGCATTGGGTTACACTGTAATGTTGTATGTACCTTAATTAGTAAATAAATAAAACGTCAATTGTCCAAAAAGAATACTAAGTACCTACAACATTAACGACACAACGTAATTTAATGAGGACGCTGTACAATGTTGCCTTCAAATTTTATGGATAACAGACATAATAATTATGCATCTTTTATCGTTTTTGTTGGCTATAAATGATGACTCTTTTTATTATACCCGACTGCGGCGAAGCAAACAGGAGGGTTATGTGTTGGAGGGTTGTAATTGTGACCGCTACATATATATATATATGTGTGTACGCACGTCTGTTCTCACCTAACTTCTAAACCACCCGTCAGAATTTATTAAATGAGATCTCTAGTCCCGTTCCCGCTAAACTCCATGTGGCGCCCTCTAGACGACAAAAACATTGTTTTCGAATGGTAGTGTGTTGGGTATCAAATTTTAATGAAAGGGCTAGTTTTGCACATATCATATAACTAGCTTTTACTTGGAGGTTTTCTTGTATTTACTCGATGATTACGTTGAATTGATAACATGACTGATCGGACATATATTATGTTCCTCATAGATTTTAACTCCAAATATTGCATAAAAAACGTATCGGAAGCAAATAATATAAATAAAAATAAAAGTTTAAAAACTATGCCAATCTGTCCTAAGAGTTTGCTTACCACGGCATACAGCATCTTCTAAAAGTCACTATTCCAAAGAATTTCAAAGAAACATACTTACCCATTTTGTTGTTTCATACTTTTTAGCGCGTGATTATCCGTAGTCGGGTTTGAGTTTTTAAACTTCTTATACTTTTTTATATTTGTTTCTGCCATTACATTATGTTTTTGAATAGTTAATTATATACCCGAGTAATGAGAAAGTAGGTAATTATCACGTCAAATCTGGACAGAGAGGGCCTGGAAAGGCCGTCAGTTGTATTTGAAAAAGTTTAGGTACGGACGTAAGTACCTACTCTACTCACGAAAATGCTAAATTTTCAAAATAACATCGAGAACTTACTAAATATTATCAAAACATTTACCAAAAAATGTTAAATTATTGATGACGTCTGATTGACAGCAGCCATTTGAAATACGTATTTACTTTTAAAAATACAAACATATTTTTTTGTAAGAAAACTGATTGGCATTCGTAATCTATTGAATATATTTGTAATTAGTTATTCAAAACTACGTACGTGTTTTGGGTAGGTACTCATAATTAAAATGTCGTAATAATATGGATATTCAGCAGCATTCGACCGGTTTAAGCTTGCGTTTTTTACAAGTCTTCTTCCAATACTTTAAAATAATAATCTAAAATTCATGATAGAGTACATGACATATACACAGGGTGTTAGTGACATGTAACGAAAACTTTGAGGGATGATTCAGACCATGATTCTGAGTTGATATCAAGTGGAATTTTCTGTCGCATAAGTATGGAACAAAAAATAATTTTAAAAAGCACAAAAAATGGCATGAGTTTTCCGACAGGAAATTCCACTTGATATCAACTCAAAATCATGGTCTGAACCATCCCGCTTAGTATTCGTTACGGTGTCACTAACAACCATACCTACTTGTATGGCTTACCTGTATGTATTTATACGGAGTGTAAGTGACATCGTAACGAATACAGAGAAGGATGATTCAGCTCAATATTCTGAATTAATATCAAGTGGAACTTTCCATCGTAAAAGTATAGAATTGAAAATAATTTAAAAAAACTAAAAAGAAATCATGAATTTTGCGACGGAAAATTCCACTTGATATTAACAAAGACTCATGCTCGGAATCATCCCTCTCAGTATTCTAACACCCTGTATTTTCTAAAAGCCGCGCACTCGTTTCCACTCAAAAAGGTCACATCACTATCGGGGATTATACATAAGTACAACATTTCAAGCAGAGACTATGGAATTACATGTTCTTTGATCCTGATACACTTCCCTTGCTTCCTCAATCGTTTTTCGTTTCGTGTTTTTTCATTCATCAATCGTTTTATACACGCTCGCCGGTTCAGAGTAGATCGTACCTTTTCTATGGACCTCCAATTTGGTTAATCCTCCTTCTAGGTCCATGACTGATTAAAATCTTATACGAAAACCATTACGAAAAATCCGTCCACAGAGTTCATTTCTAAGTCCCTTTTCATAGTAGGTATGCAAAAAACAAATAAGCATCTCATAATCCACGGGTTACCATCCTTTTAACATACTGAAACACCCAACAAATATTTTGTATTTTATGGTAGATAGGTAACCCATAAATATAATTAAAAATATGAAATAGTGTAATTGAACGATATTATAATTTTTTTTTTAATTTCTTTGTAGAACATATAATATATTCACAGATAGTTTGTTTTAACAACTGTAAAGAAACTCTAAAAGTTAAGTTTTTTTTTGAGTTCAAAGAGTCGTAGTCTACGACGACCTTTCAAACAAAACAAAATTTCTAAAAGTGAATCCTTACGGTCAGAATAAGTTAAGGTTGTATTTCAGCTAGATCTCAAATCAAATGTTTGTTATTGCTAATAAATTGTATTACTAGCACATATACATAAAGGTAGGTGAATTTCATTGGTTTATTATAATAACCATTATACTAAACATTAAACTTTTTTACATTAATTTTGCTAACATAATTTTGAGAGTCATTGTACTAACACATTTGCTGGAACATTGTTGACTTTAAATAAAAAAAAAATATTTATTTATTATTATGATGAAACTATGAAACCTGTCGAGTTATTGTGGGAAGGGGTGCGCATAACCCGAATAGTATATAAATCCGCTCCCAGTGTAGTCGCTGTGTCCATTGAGGTTAAACAAGGGCTGGTGACACGTGACCCCGCTGTCACCTCACTATAGATCACGAGATTCACGGGAGATACTTCTTTCCCATATGTTATTCCCATATTATATCAGGTTTCGCTTACCTAACCTTTAAATATACAGTTATTGACAGAATCTATTTGGGTGAATATCAAAATGTGCCAAGTTTGGTGGCAAACTTTCATATTATTTTTTCGTGAAAAATTGGGTTCCGACATGAAAAAGGATAGTTCTAGCTACGAGGTAACTTGTTCCTAAAATAATATGAAAGTTCGCCACCAAACTTGACATTTTGATATTTAACCATTTTCTACAGAAGAGTCTGCCATTTGATTTTCATAATAATAAAACGATAAAAAGAGGTACGTACAATACAAATAAATATATGCCTAAATTTGAATATATTAAACGAAAAACATAATTTGCACATTTTGAGCCGCATCATATACGTATACACACGTGGTTCGGTTATGTGGGTTTCGTTATGATGTTTTCTTTCATCGCTAAGAACGTGATAGAAAATAATAATAATAAAAAGAAAAGTTTATTTAGGTAAATCCACGACACACATATACATCAAATCATGGTCATGAACTCGAAGACAAACTGGTTTATTTGGTACGGTCACGTGTACTAATATGTATACACTGTGAAACCATGTCACATTAACTTTTTTAACATTATTAAACCGTAAGTCTCATTAAATGTCAAATATGATAGTGCGACAGGGTTCTATAGTGGTGACATGATGTTTCTCATGATTGTACCTATAGCGCCCGACCCGAATTTCGAACGCGCAAACTTCAAAGTTGAAGGCGCACGTGCTAATCACTAGAACATTATGGGTACTACGGCCTTACATCACTATTTTAATTAATAAACAGTACATTAAATCTTTACAGAACAAAAAAACCTGTTTATTATTAAGTACGTTAATTTTCAATCTTTGGACTTCGTACTCTTCGTTTTTTTTTGCAGCTTCTTTTCCCCGGCTATACAGGTTGTGAGAAGCTGCAGTAGTTTTAGGCGGATGAGACGTTCGTTTTGTAAAAATTGTCGATTCAAAGTGTAACTACGTGTAAATGTTACCTCCTGAATAAAGATATTTTTGAATTTATCAAAAGTGCAAGTTGTCAATTCTGATTAATGTGGTGGGCTTTAGAGATCGCGAACGTGAGTTCAATTATGTAAATTTTGAACTTTGTATATATAATGTCATGTCTTTTAGGTACAACAATGTCCTGAACATCAGAGCGATTGCTCGCTGGAGATGTGACTTAAGTCCTAAGTCATTTAATTATTATTGATTTATGTAGTATGCAGAGTAGATCGTACTGAACCTTTTCTAAGGACATCTTCAATTAGGTCAATGTACGTTCTAGGTATTCTTCTTGGTATTGCTCTACTAGCCCTACCGAAGGTTACCCTAACCTGAGCGAAGGTTGGTCGCTTTATATACTGCTTTTATTTTGTTTATCTTCTTCTTCTGTCTTGTGGGTTGTGAGGTGAAGTACCAACCTCATCAACCCTGGTGTCAGGGTTAGTAAGCCGCCAAAGTACCCTCGTATTTATGTAGAGGGTGAACATAAAACTCAAAAGAGAGAGTTGTAGGCGCTTCAGTCAAACCAGAACGTCTTCGGTGTTACCGTCAGTGAATATTTTGGGATGCGTTCACGTTGGTGAAACAAAAGTGCTGAAAACAAGTTGATGGATTTGAAGGAAGGAGATGACCTAAGGACAGATATAAGGCGTGTGTGAGGAAGGACATGCAGGAGAGCGGATTAACAGAAGATCTAACATAGACCGGACAATGATTAACCTACATACATCAATGTGTGCTAAGTCTAAGAATATCATCATACAGAATATACCTGCCTCTGTGGTCCAGTGGCTGTGCGTTGGGCTCACGATCCGAAGGTCCCGGTTTCGAATCCCGGTGGGGACATATCACAAAAATCACTTTGTGGTCCCTAGTTTGGCTAGGACGTTACAGGCCGATCACCTGATTGTCCGAAAGTGAGATGATTCGTGCTTCGGAAGGCACGTTAACCCGTTGGTCCCGGTTACTACTTACTGATGTAAGTGAGTTATCCTAAGGCCTTTGGCGGCTCAATAATAACCCTGAAACCAGGGTTCATGTGATTGGTAATTCACCTCATAACCCACACGATAGAAGAAGATCATAGAATAATCCATGAAATATTTGATAAGTATCGTTTAGGTAAAATTTGAAGGGCGATCGTAAATTTAATAAAATCTAACATCAGATGTTATTATCTGACTTTGTATACATACAATGTTTGTATGTTCTCTCGATCGAGACGTTCCCCCCTTTGATGCTATTCAAGTAACTTGTTATTCTAGCTAGTAGCGTGCCTAGTGTCTGTCAAATGCTTTGAACTTTCAGTTTTGGTACGAGAACATGGTAATTACATCGTTGGATGCACAACTACTGGTGCGCCGGATAAATATTGATACAATTACCATTATTTATTGGTACAATACATACATAAACTAACACCTATTTCCCACTGGGGTAAGCAGAGACTATGGAATTCAATTTGCTTCAATCCTGATACACTTCTCTTGCTTCCTCCGCATTCATCAATTGTTTCATTCACGCACGCCTGTTCAGAATACATCGTATTGAACCTTTTCTAAGGATATCTCAGCGTGTAAGTGGACATCGTAACGAAAACTTCGAGGTATGATTCAGAGTGATTCTGAGTTGATATCAAGTGGAATTTTCCGTCACAAAAGTATGGAACAGAAAATAAATAGAAAAAAAAACACAAAAATGTTCATGAATTTTTGGACAGGAAATTCGTAATGAATACTGAGAGGTATGATTCAGCTCATTATTCTGAGTTAATATCAAGTGGAATATAATTAAAAAAAAACTGAAAACATGTCATGAATTATGGTACGGAAAATTTCACTTGATATTTACTCAGAATCATGGTCTGAATCATCCCTCTCAGTATTCGTAACGATGTCACTAATACCCTGTATAGATAAATAACGAATATAATAATAATAAACAGAATAAATAATGGTACTTGTACCATGTTGTACTAACAATTGGTTATTGTTACAATAACTCACACGTACTCGTTTCAATTGTCTCACATGCAATTCATTTAATGTCTGTAAGGGAAAGATAGGTTGAGTAAGTTGTTGGTACATTAACATTCCGGCCAAGTAGTTAATGCCATTTGCGGAAAATCTACAATAAGTCACATCGAAAAAAAGGTACATTAACCAACAACTCAACCTGCAGTCTTCTGGTTTTTATGTCTTAATATATTAATAGAATCTTGTTTTACTTTGCGGAAATCTAATATAACTAAAAGTTATTATGAATATACTTAATTAGTTATAGAAAAAATTGAATGTACCTACTATATTAATAAATAACCTATAGTCGTAAAATTCAAAATAATTTAGAAGTCGTTACATGAGTCATGTTTGGCCTTTAGCGACTCAGTGCTAACCCTGACACCAGGGTTGATGGAGTTGGTAATCCACCTCGCAACTCGCACGATAAAAGAAGTAGAGAGAGAATTATTATATTAGTTAACAAAAATCACATAAGAATATTTCTATAAAACGCGCTAACGAGAATTTACTTTATAGTAAACAACTCATTAGCGGCTCCCCGAATTATGGCGACGATATGAATGTATGTGTACGTACCTAGCAAAAGGTTACGAGTGTTTTGTAGGCTAAGAAAAACATTTTAATTAACTATTTTATTAAATGACCACAATCTGATGATACTTAAGTGTCGAGTGAGAACGTGGTCAAGGATTATGAATTGCTTGTTATACTTAAGTATTTAAATTTATGAAGCTATTTGCTTTGCATACAAATTCTGCCTAATGTCTGGACATTACGTGAGGTCTGTATCCCAAGCGTCCCTGTGAAATAGTATGGTAGTATGTTGTGTACATCCTGTGCTTAATGAGGGAGGACTGTTCCTGATTGCATGACGTAAACATGTACTATTTATGTATACGTTCATTCATACTTATGCCTTAACACTACTGAATTAATTCACAAAATCACAAGTTATCAGGGGGTCTAAAAGGCCAAATTGAAGCAATTCATGTAAAAAGCAATATTGCTATTTGAAATTTGCGCATATAAAAGTAAGAGCGCAATGTCAGCAAATGTCAAATAGCAATTCGATGAATTGCTTCAATGTGGCCCTTCTAGACCCGCTGATTACTACTTGCCATATGAATTACTTAAGTGGGTAAACGATTAACTGTATGGATAGGTGATGAACACATCGCCGATATAAATGGTGTCAATTACTGTAATGGTCTGGGGCACGTGCTCGCTACTCCCCCGAAACTTAACAATTATACTTTATTGCACCAAAAAATGGTTATAGAAGTAAGAGACAACTGGCGGCCATATCGCTTAATGCGTTTTTTTCCGAACAAAAACTTTCGTCGAGCAAAGTTAAGTATATCGCACATTCAATTCAAAACAAATGAAGTTCACAATAAAGCAATTTGAAAAGTAAAGACAACTTCTAGGTACTGTACACTTATTGTTCCATGACTTTTATAAATACATACTGGTCTTTTAGAACAAAAAAGTTGTCAACAAACGTGGTTTGACTTTGAGGATACTTTAGTTATTGAATTATTAAAGTGACACGTAGTACATGCGAGTTTTTTAGCTCTTTTTGAATCTATTACTTGTTGACAGTATTATGAATTGTTGAACTAATCAAAACTATTAATATGCATTTGTCAAAGTCTGCTTACACCGCGTAACTATCGGCAATGAAGGCAGCGACGCGGCATACATTATGCTGAATAATTGTTATGCTGGCCATTATGTCTTAATAGCATTTACCTACTTACGGGCTGGTATCTATAGTCGATAGTCTAGCCAAATTATTGACTTTTTACTGAACAGAAAAAGCAGTAATGTTCGTTATTTGCCGTTTAATTTATAATGAGTTTCAATCATTTACAAAGTGTGCGGTGTGTTTTGCTGTAAAGTAAAAAATTGGTGGTAATTTGACTAGAGTATCAACTAAATATTTAAGTACTATTAATATATAAGATCGTTAATAAACGAACTAAGCAAGTTAAGGGACTATATGCTGGAACCTGACAGAGGCAGCAGTAACTGTCAGTATTATTCAGAGACGGAAGACAGGAGCTATAGTACGGCTTTGAAATAGACTACTCTGGGCGCCATCCCACTTGCGTCAGACACAGTACTGCGGGGCGGAAGGCAAGAGGAAAACCATTGCCCTATTTTTCTTTTGTATTTTTCTCTTAAATTAGTGACGATGATGAATAAACCACACAAAGGGGAAAGGATTTGCTTCTTAGCTATTTAGTTCTTTTGCTTGTTATTTAATTCTTTGACCTTTCTAGCTGATAAGCTATTAATAGTATTGAGAATCTTAGAAATATTATACTTTTTACTCGACTACGGCAAAGCAGAACGGAGAGTTATGTGTTTTGCTTAAGCGCATTATTAATAATAACTACAGAAAAAAGGGTTAGAAAAACAGCAGCAATAATGATTTAGCTATTTGGGTATGATATGGCAAACATTCTGACATTTGAACTCTGCGTATTTTCAACGATGAAAAAACTTGTAAAGTCGGAATTACCATTCTCTACCATTTATTACGTCGTTTAATTATTTAGTTACAATTAGAGGCCAACATTTTCAGTCGACAGTATCACATTTTAACATAAAGGTGTCCATGAATATGGTTTTTAACGTATCTTGCTCATGACTGTAAGTACAGTACCTATAAGTATAGCTATACGTACAAGTACAGGTGCGTTTGACCACAATCTCACTTGATGGTCAAGTGAAGATGACGGCTAGGTTGGTTCACGCTTACCTAGTAAAAGACTATTTACTGTAGTTTTGAAGAACAGTGAATAAGCAGGGGGAAATGGATTGAAACAGCCAGGCGAGGTACTAAGAAGTCGTTTTAGCAGTGCGTACAACAGGCCACTGTGATCGGCACACCTGCTCAGTACAACTGGCCGGACTTCCCTCTCCTTGTATGCTTCTTTTGGGATATAAAGTATTTCATCATCACTAATTTAAGAGCCACGCTCTTGTTCAGAGCATTCTCCATGCTACTTTTAGGGAAAAATTGGGCAGTGGTTTTCCTGCCTTTTGCCGTAAAGTATTATTGTATCCTAAAAGTATAAAAAAAAACTTGAAACCTCCCTTTAACCGGGCTTCGAGATTCGACTATAAATAACTACGTTTCTGAAAAGTGAAATTACGAAAGGTTTTATGTTTATGGCTGTTTTCCATTCCGGGTATCATGTCGTAGAATTGGATGAAGGGTACAGTCTCTAGATATTCTAAAGGTCATCGTCAGATTTTAAGACCCCACATTCCCGAGAAATACATTTTCGGAGGTATGTGACCTAACCCGTGGTGGGCTGGTTTTCCGTTCGGTTAGAAGGTCAGACAGGCAGTCGCTTCTGTAAAAAAACCGGACCTGACTAATCTTCAGGTTAGGCAAGCGGATCCTGTAAAACTTGGGATGATGCTAGGGAGATGATGATCGTCAGACTTTAAGATATCTTCTGATAAGTTGTGGCTCAATAGGGATTTCAGACGTGAGTTAATTTAAATAATATTCACTATGAAACTTAAATTCAAACGCTATTATTTTTCAATAATATTTTAGCGTAATAGGTACCCTTTTAATATAAAAAGGGGAATTCAAAATAATAATTTTACCGTTTTTCTCAGGTATGATAACATTTCTTTAATTTAGTTTCAAAACTTAAGTGTAATAATATCGTAAAAATATTTAGCTGATTCCGCTAAATTCTTTGTTGGATATAGCTAAATAATATGAACTACTTATTTAGCGAAAATTGTTAAATATACATATTTATAGTCAGCCTAGCCAGTAGGCAGCTATAATGGATTTCGGCAAAATAAGTAGGTAATGCCTGATTCTATTAAGTTACCTCAAGAACTATTTTTAAATAATCATGATACTTTATAAGTAACGCATGAGTAGGTAGGCATACCTGAAGTGTAACTACTGACCTCGTGTTTACACTACATAAAGTTAACAAATAAATTAACATGACATGCAACACTGCTTAATTGAACGTATCATTGCGAACTCACCTCATTCATGGCGAATTCGAAAGTTGAAGCAAATCCAAAAATCCGGCACAATTAGTGCAAACTTTTTTAACAGAACACTGGTTTTATTTAAGTACTACTTTTTTAAAAAGTTGATTTTTATTTAAGTTTCGAACGCAAAGTTTCGCGCGTATCTGAGTAGAGTGGCGCGTGACACGCGTGTCGCAACGTTGTGCTCATCCCGACAACTGCGCGCCGGTCGGAACGCGACCGTCCGCCCAAGCCGGAAAATCTCGCTCCGTTTCCGAAAGCTGATCGGGCGATACCCTTGTTATGGCTTGATGGTTAGCCTCCTGTGGTCACCCTTAATACAATAACATTATTAAGCGTAGTAATGAACCCTTGGTGGTTCGACACGAAACACGAAAACCACAACACGAAGACCTGGATTTAATTTACTCAAGTATGCCTGTAACAGCAGCATTTTCGCATATGAAACTCGGTCAGTGTATGAAGGCATTTATTAAAGGGTTGATATAGGCTATGTGACGTTACGCTAAATTCAATGTGGCGCCCTCTAGAGGACATAAAGTGATGACGAAAAAAAATTCTTTTTTGAATGGTATTATGTTGGGTAGTAAATAAATGGGTTTAACTCGATAATTACGTCGAATTGATAACATGACTGCTCAGACTTTTCCGGATCGTGAGCCCAACGCTCAACCACTGGACCACGGAGGCCGTTATAATAGCAGGTGTTGTCTCTTAATATGTTAAAGAAGTCCTTTTAATTGAGGCTTTTTTCCTTTTCTGAGAATAGGTACCTCCCCCGCAAAAATCTTTAGTATTTAATTAAATAACGATCAAAAATCGGACATCAAACAATATAAAGCGGGTGTTAGTGACATCGTCACGAAAACTTTGAGGCATGGTTTAGACCATGAATCATGATATTTTTAATTATTTTTAAAACTAAACTAAAAAAAATTCAAAACTAAAAGAATTTTCCTACTCTACATACATACATACATACATAAACTCACGCCCATGTTCCCCGAAGGGGTGGGCAGAGCCACAAATAATTAGAAGACTATTTGCAGCCACTTTTGATACATAGTCCTAAGATGGATAATGATGAACCTTATGGTGATATGGGATCAGTCTATCGCCCATATAGATTCATCATTTTTGGTCATTTTCCTACTCTACTTCCTCAGTATTCGTTACGATGTCACTTACACCCCGTACAAGTACATACAGTTACCCATATAAGTATGTATGCGCGTTAGTGACACCGTAATGAATACTGAGGGGGGTGATTCAGACCATGATTCTGAGTTGATATCAAGTGGAATTTCCTGTCGGGAAATTCGTAATTTTTTGTGTATTTTTAATTATTTTCAGTTCCATACTTTTGCGACGAAAAATTCCACTTGATGTTAACTCAGAATCATGGTCTGAATCATCCCTCAGAGTTTTCGTTACGATGACACTATAACATCCTGTATATAGACATGTTTCTATTGCGCGAAACAAGACTTTATTTATTGATAAAAGTATGAATTCGTATAATTTATTTAATGGACGGCTATTTGTATTTCTGAATTCTTTCCATTATAAAATATAAAGAATTTATTACGATGATTCAGTGTTTATAGTTTTGTGAGCCTGACATGACATATTGAGTCCTTCTTAGTTATCAACAGTGGTGTAATGAAGAAATATATATCCGGATACCAAAACATAAGCAACAGGAAACTTTTGTCTTGTTTCATTGTTCTACTTTCCGTACAAAATAACATTTACTATACTAATAAATAGGTCAGTGGAGGTATACCTAAAGGAAAGTCTGTAGTTTTGTCCGGGCTAATCTCGAGATTCAATTTATGTATTTTATATCTGAATATTTACAAAAAGACTAAATAGGGTAGTGAATACGTGTTATCATTATGTTGTACAAAACGTATCCAGGGACGAAGTCTCCTATATGCCTATCCTGGGTTGTTATTGTGGTGGAATCTGATGTGGCTACCTACCGGACGGAAAAATATATCTGGGCAAAAACGGGTCGCTCCGCGAAATTATATTAAATATGTCATATATTTAATATTAACATTTATTACAAATATATGGCACATTTAATATATTTATTAATAAACTTTGTGAACTTTGTGACTTTGCAATAAATGAATATAAATATAATTTAATAATAATAATTATGTATCGTTTTGTGTTGTAAATAATTCGTTAATTATATGCCAATATTAAACTAATTAAATATAATTCTATTCATCACATCAAGTCGAATACAAATATTATATTGTTAACGCATAAAAATAAACTAATGAATATAATTTATAATAAATATAAATCTTGGGATTGTAAAACATTGAAGATGCATTGGTCCGATATATTTCAAATATAGCAGTTTGTACGTAGTGTTCTACTTGTGTGGAAGAAACATCTGTGCTTTATCCAACTAAAGTGTGATAACGTAAAAAGACATGATTGCGGTACCTGTTACACGATCTATCAAGCAGAATATTGAATGAAACCCGTCACATGTGCGCTTTTAGCTGTAACTACACGCGCTTACAATTCCAGTCGGCTGGCGCAGAGGACAACATAGTATAAATCAACTTACAGAAATTTGTTTCTTAAGTTCGTAAAAAATAGATATGATCAAAACACTTCTGAATTTCTATTCAACAAAAGACGAGTTTAATTTAATTTGAATTTGGAATATTAAAAAGAATTTAAAATACCCATTGAAAAATTATATTTATTTTTAGGGGTTCCGAAACTCAAATAGAAGAATTATTTATTTCTAACTCGTAGTTTTCTGAAAACTTTACGAAAAGTTCTATTTTTTCCTTCGATTCTATTTTTTTAATAAGAAGTGTATCTATAATTATGATGACGGGTTTCTACACCTTCGGTAATTTCGTACTTAAATGCACAGACTATGGAACTCCGTTTCTTTATCAAACTCAATTGAAATTGGAAAGAGAAAATTGGGAAGGCATTACTGCAGTGACGAAACGTGTGTTGACGACAGGTTAATTCCGGCATAATACGGTCTTCGGAAATGAAGATAACGAAGTGATAAAAAGTTTTGAAAATAAAACTCTGAAATGTATCAGTGAAAATAACAGCATATATTTGTAATCAGCAAAGACGACTTAATATATTCATTTAAATAATTATGCATAACACACGGTATTGTACCAAACATTAATTTATGTAAGTAACGCATTCGACAATTTTATATGAAAATATATGTAATATATATATTGTTTTTCATTGCATGAGACAGTTGCGAAACATTAGTGATTCTAAGCGCGGCAATACACCGTGTGTTCAAACGAATCGGTTCAGGCGTCTTCGAGTAATCAGGGAATATACATAAAAAAAGATACCAACGAATTGAGAACCTCCTCTCTTTTTTGAAGTGGGTTAATGATGTCAAATCAGATTCTTGATCCGGAAACTAAGGAGGTCTAAAAACGTCACATTGAAGCAATTCATATTAAACAGCAACGTTGCTATTCGACGTTTGTTTGTTGACATTGCACACTTAGTTATATATGCGCAAATGTCAAATTACAATATTGCTTTAATGTGGCCTTTTTAAACCCCTAAGTACATGAAAAACCTGACGTGCATTGCCGCTCGAAAACGTATAGTTTATTTACTATTTAAGTATATATATAAGTACAGTAATTACCAGTAAACATTAGAATTCTAAAATTAAATGTTTCTTTTGTGGGAATAAATAAGGAGATATTATATTATTTTGTAACAATTTAAGAGATTAAAAACACTTATATTTATGTACCTAATCGTAGCCAGAGTAATAAGTATTTAAACAAAATAATATACAATCTTAAATCATTTTAAAAGTAATTTTGTACTAGAAATATAATAATAAATATTAATTTCAATACATAAATTATGATTACGAAAATAACCATTTCATTATATTGCGTGAAATATATTTGCAGAATATGATAGTAATACATTTAATTTGGTGTAATATATACATACGTAGGTACGTTTATCTGTCTGTGTAACGTGTTGCTTTATCCGGGCATATTCAATATGTATCACCAACCTCACTGCTTTGTAAAAATCCTAGATTAACATGAAATACGCTGATAACACGATGTATTCGTATGACAAATATTATTATTGGATTTTATCTAACGTACCTATTATTATATTCGCAGTTCATTGTTTTGGTATGCTTGACGTCATGGCGCTAAGGATAATGATGGCAGATTTTATGTGAACTTTCAGTTCATGAGACACCCAGAACTAAGTCCACTGTACACAATTTTGGAGTTTCTGTCTTGTCTACTTATCAGGTATGAAAGAACTCCCCGAGTTTCTCGTTTTTAGCTAATGCTCGTGCGATTCCAAGTGCAGTGAAAGTATCCCAACTTTCTACATGTATTTTTGCTAAAGGATCAATTTTTAGTTTACTTACTCGTTTTTAAGTTTTACTTTGTACTTCGCTCATCGTCGCCTCAACACACTCAGAGTTAAACTAGACTGATTATTATGGAAAACTTAGTTCAGGACGTTCAGAGTCATATTCTTCGACGAAACTATCATGATTAAACTAATAATTATATGCTATGAACCGTTATTCGAGACCTATATAGTGAGATAGCATCGCCTTCGATTACCTACAAACAGCCCCTTACGTTCCCCTCCACGTGAAGTGTCAGCTGTCAAACTCGTTTTAGAGTGGAGGTGGAAAAACTTGCTACCGGGCTTGCGCTCGCGCAGTCTCGTCACATTGGCATCGACTTTCGTCGAGCGAACACCCCTTAGAAAACAGCGTTGCTGTTCGATAAAAAAAAAATAATACTTAATAATAAATTTAAATTTCCTTTTTTCCGTTAAATTTTTAAAAATTTGTTTTTCAGTAAACAGTGTATTTATTAATTTTGTCTCTGCGGAAGAGATTTTTTAGCGTTGGTTTTGCAGAAGAACTAGCTAAAAATGGGTAAAAGTCCAAGCCCAAACGGGCATAGAAGAAGCAGATCCACGAGTAGTAGTAGCAGCTCATCGTCAACGTCGTCGTCGTCTAGTTCGGAGCCTACACGGCGTAGTTCTCGCCCCCGAGAGCGAAAACAACCACGTGGTCGTAATGACAGGAAACTGCAGGATTTATCGAATCAAGTAAGTGAAATACTGAATTATTTACGCAGCAAGGATTCTAACCCTTGTATTGCACAAGGATCGAATTATTCCGATTCAGAAATATCATTGCATCCGACTGAAGAGTTGAGGAGTTCATTAAATACCAACGAACCGCTTTTCGAAAAGCCACAGTCTAGCAAGACTTTTGATTTTACTGTGAATACTAATTTAAAAGAACCCAACGTGGAGAATGCTACTGAAAAAAGAGTTGCTTTGCTAAATAAATTACATCACTTTGATTCTAATGAGTGGGAAAGAGTTCGATACATTGATACCGAGAAGAAATATCTTGCTAAGCCTGGCTTTTACGAAGTGGACGTTAATACCGAATTACGCTATTATGATCCTCATTCTACGTGGTTAAAGTCTTTAGATAGATCTTTGGGAGCTATGACTCACGCTCTTATTCAACAGAATGAATGCTTTAAAAGAAGCTTGCAAGATCTTATACAATGGGCACATACTGATAATGTATTAAATAGTGACACACTTTTTGAGAAAATAAATGGATTATTTTCTGAGAAATCCTCATTTATGAAAGTTTCGGAGGATTTGCTTCAGTTAGTGTGTGGGAGACGTGCCGACGTAATACAAAAACGCCGTGACAGTATACTTTCAGGCGTAAAAGATCGTTTTATCAAGGAAGATTTACGAAAAATACCTCCCACAAATTCTCAATTGTTTAACCCAGATATGTTAAGCGTTTTCTTACAGAAAGCAGGAGGCACAAACAGGGTATTTTCTGGATATAAACGCTCTGCAGAAGAGCCTATAATGTCTATGCGGAATAGAAATGAAAGTTCTCAACCTAAACGATTTCGGCGATCGGCACATAAGCCAGAACAAGAGATAGTTAACCAGCCCTCAACCTCTACTGGTTATCGTGGCTCATCGTCAAAAGGTTGCAGAAACCAAAATCAGAGTAAAAAATCAGGAAATAAGCAGACTGAGAAAGGATTTACTAATAATAATCGTAAGCAAAATCAAAATCGTTTTCAAAAATGACTATATACAAAGCGGTTTTTCTGGCGGACGTTTAAAAAAATATATAAATGTTTGGAAAGGCTTCAACGCCCCAGATCACATATTAAAAATAATTTCAGGCTATCGGATACCCTTCATGAGACGACCGCCATTAGTAGACCCAATTCTATTAAGACGCTATCAGACACCTACCAGCCCAGAAATGACAAAACAGATTTTAGATCTGAAAAGGCAAAAAATACTAATTCCTGCTCCAAACACACCCAGTTTTATATGTCCAATGTTCTTAGTCAAAAAGTCGAATCTAAGCGACCGGCCGATATTCAATTTAAAGATGCTGAACAATTACCTGGCACACTTCAAATTTCGACTTATAAACATCCAAAAAATACCAGATTTTTTACAGGAGGGAGACTGGGCAGTGAAAATAGATTTGACGCAGGCTTATTTCCACGTGCCTATCGCCAAATCTCATCAATCTTTCCTCAGAGTGCTTTACAAGACGGAATCAACCCTGGAGCTGTTACAAATGACTTGTCTACCCTTCGGGCTGTCTTCGGCACCCAAGGCGTTCTCGACAATGTCCAATTGGGTGGCCCAGCTCTTGCGCCAAAAAGGTCTGAGGGTCATTGTATATCTGGACGATTATTTGATTGTAAATCAAGACCGACATATACTAGAAAGTCAGGCTGCGGAAGCCATAGAGATTCTAACACGTCTCGGTCTAACAATCAACTATCCCAAATCTGTGCTCACCCCGACCAGATGCTTGGACTACTTGGGAATTACATGGAATCTCAGCACGAATTCCAAATACCTTCCTGTAGAAAAAGTTCAAAAAATGAGATCCAAACTGCTGTCAGTTTTGAAATCCCGCCAGTGGTGCCTCAAAGACGCTCAGAGGATAATGGGAATGTTAAATTTCGCATCGTTTGTGGTGCACAGAGGTCGGCTTCATTGCCGCCCTATACAAATGGCCAGTGCTCTTCTCACAAAAGCCAAACCGCAAAGAAAATTCCCATTAGATCGTTTAGCATCGATCGAAATGAGCTGGTGGGTCGATGCTCTCACATCATGCACCTCGATTCATCGTCAGACTACGGATCATTTCCTAACGACAGATGCGTCAGCAAAAGGTTGGGGAGCTGTTCTGGATGGCAATCCCCTCAGTGGCATATGGCTCTCGGAACAACAGAGATGGCACAGCAATTTAAAAGAAATGTGGGCAATCATTCAGACGATTCGAAACTCTCATCACCATCTGAAGAATGCCTCAATACTTCTACAGTCCGACAACAAGAGCGTCGTGACTTATATAAAAAACGAGGGAGGTTTACGATCAAAAAGTTTGTACCACTTGACAATCGCGCTCTTTCAACTGCTGGACAAGAACAATATTCGAATAGTGCCGCAGTACATCCCAGGACAGTTCAACATAGAAGCAGACCGGTTATCCAGACGGAAAGTTCAAGGGGAATGGTCACTCACCCAAGAAGCCTGTCAGGAAATATTCGATCGATTCGGTCAACCTCATATCGACTTGTTCGCCTCCAAAAATGCGCACGTACTCTCAAGATACGTGTCACGAGACTTCAGCGACTTGAACGCAGAATTTCACGACGCGTTCAGCGAAGATTGGGATTATCTCAAAGCTTGGGTATTTCCTCCTCCGCATCTCATGCCCAGAGTGTTAGCACACCTCAACAAGGCCAGAGGAATGTACACAATAATAGCTCCACGGTGGCACAAAGTGTATTGGCGGCCGGATCTGAAGAGGATAGCGGTGAGAGCCCCCATTACAATTACCAACCTGCGACACAGATTGAAGGACACAAGGACCGGGAGGCCGCCAGCCCTAGTAGATCAGATGTGCCTCGAGGCTTGGTTAGTGAAGGGTGGAATCAACAACTTGAGAACTGGTCTCAGGACGAGATCAATTTATTGAATGCAAGTTGGAGACCATCTACGAAAAAAGTATACGAGCCTATTTGGTCTAAATGGCAGTCTTGGTGCAGAGTTAAGAATTTTAATTACCTTGAGCCAACAGGGGCACAGTTAGCTAAATATCTAGCCTATCTTCATCTAGATTTAAAGCTCTCTTATAGAACAATCTTGGTGTACAAATCCGCAATAGCTACATTATCGACACCAAGGTCAGAGTCAATTAGCAACGATCCTATTGTAAAGAGAATACTTAAATCTATTTCACTAACTAACTGTGACAGGAAATGTAAACAACAAATTTGGGACCCGAGGGTTGTTGTAGAGTGGCTAAATGCTAATCCATTAACAAGTAATACGCTATTTAAACTATCCCAGCGGACAGCTCTCATCCTATTATTGGCATCCAGCCGGCGAGTACATGATCTTACTCTATTGCATATTGATAGCAATCATTTCCAAAATAATTCTGATCACATCATATTGCACCCCGTTTTTGGATCTAAGACTGACAGCTATGTTCATAGACAATCGTCATGGAAGCTGGAGAAAGCGGATAATGATAATATTTGTCCAGTATTCCACATAATTAATTTAGTCAACATGTCTAACCAACGACGGTGTCAAAGCGCTATTACTGAACTTTTTATATCGTGTACGGGAACAGTACGTGCTGCCTCCAGGACGATGATTGGGGGTTGGGTTAAAACCCTGCTGAGCGAGGCCGGAGTGCACACCAGCGCCGGCAGCACGCGAAGCGCGGTAGCCTCGCTCAACTGGCTGGAACACTGTACCATTGATCAGGTCATGGCTAAGGGTAATTGGCGTAGTCCTAACACTTTTGCGCGTTATTATTCTTCCGAAGTTCGTTCGGATGTAAATTCCAATCAAAATAATTTATCTAGGCATTTTGAAGCTATATGATTAAGTTATGTATAATCCGTGTATGTACGTACATACTTAGGTATACAGCGAATAGAGCTGTATTTATAATTACTTTAACAGTTTGTTTCGACTAAAAGAGGTCACTTTAAAATATACTTATAGTTGATTTGTAAGTTAATTAGAGTAATTGAAACACAACATTATACTTTTGTTCATTATTCATTTATCTTTTATTTGATTTCCCAGGGATCAATTCCACATTGGCATCATTTATAACAATATCATATGAGTAACACTTGCCACCAGGCGATAACAAACACATCTCACTATATAGGTCTCGAATAACGGTTCATAGCATATAATATACCTGTTTTACCTGAAATTAAAACAGTTATTATATGCGGAAACCTTATTCGAGACCTATATTTACATTCCTGCCTGGTATCCAAAATATTTCATTTGGCCACTACAGTGAGATGCAATGTGACGAGACTGCGCGAGCGCAAGCCCGGTAGCAAGTTTTTCCACCTCCACTCTAAAACGAGTTTGACAGCTGACACTTCACGTGGAGGGGAACGTAAGGGGCTGTTTGTAGGTAATCGAAGGCGATGCTATCTCACTATATAGGTCTCGAATAAGGTTTCCGCATATAATAACTGTTTTAATTTCAGGTAAAACAGGTATATTATCCGTCAATGTCATTGACGGATAATTATTAGTTTAATGATGTACCCAATGACGTACATACAGAGGCATCTATTAAGGATTTTCATATAACGTACAAGCCGCGTGCTTTGAGGTCGCAGTTTAAATCCAGCTCAGGCCAAAACCAATGAATGTCGAATTTGTTATCGAATTCATGTTTGGATCATAAATGATCATCACGTGCTCAGCGGTGAAGGAAAACATCGTCAGGAAACCCACATTCTCGGGAAATGCATTTTCGGAGGTATTGTATATTTATATAGTGCTCTGTATTGAGCTGGTTTTCCCTTCGCGGGTTGGAAGGTCAGACAGGCAGCCGCTTCTGTAAAAAACCGGATCTGTCAAATCTTCAGGTTAGGTAAGCGGACCCTGTGAAAAACGCGATAATGCTGTTGTAGTTGGGTTGGATGATGATATAACGTGCAAGCGAAAAGGCAGGTTTTTGTCTCACTATTTTCTGATAAACTGTCTCTATCAGGCGGATTATTTATACGTCTAAGCTATCAGACACTTATCAGCAAGTAATTTAACAAGCCCTAAATAAAATAAAAATAACACAATCTTAAATAACAACAATTCACAAAAAGCGACCCCCATTATTATGATTGGCATTCTGTAAAATAACAAAACAAAATTAATATACCTATTCCCCAATTAATTTGTTATTTTTGTTCAATAAATCGATATTATTCTGCTTTTATATTATTAGTTATTTGTTATTGTTATCAATCACAGTATTTTATATTATAAGTAGTTTATAATTTATAAATTGCAATAATTCATATTATATTTTTCATGGTAAAATTGTACATAATATTAGTGTATTGGTCAATTTGTCGTTTATTATTATTATATAATAATTTAATAATATAAGTAGGAATATATATTTTTATCAAATATTTCGCTCTTTAATTATATTTCATCAATAATACATAAATGTTTTTAAAATCTGTTTTTATATAAATCTTATAAAATGTCAACTATCGATGAATGGTTTTTCGAAATATATTTCCGGCTTCAATACAAAAAACTTTTGGTCGGCGGAATTGTATCGAAATGTCTACCTAGCGGTTTTTTTTTCATGAATAAAATTGAATAAATAAACTATAAAAACAGTGATACTGAGTGACAGCGTAACATAATAATTATACTTAGGTACCAACATAAAACATATTATTTAATTTATTCATTAGTTAAGTAAGTACCTACATTTAAAGAGTCACAATTTATTCATAACAATGTCGACAAAATGTTATGTTGACGCCTGTGCCCAGTAGAGGGACGTATATATATAGGCTGCCTATGTAATATTGTGTAATTTAATATAAAATGACTTTAACGGGTGTAGGTACGAACTAGATATAGAACATCAAAAATAGTATTTATTTAAATAGGATAGTTTTTGTTTGTTTACCCGTTTTATGTTATAATAATAAAATAAATTAACTTCTTTAAAGCTTAATGCACACAGAGGCTGTAGCTATACTGGGAACGTTTCAGGGCGGGAAGCAAGAGTAAAGGCCATTTTACACTACCATATTCATTGGGCGTGAAAAAAAAAATCCAGCATCTAGAACAGTCCCGGTAACTAGTAACTGCCTCTGAGTGAGCTTTAGATTAAAATGCGCCCGTAGTTGGTATAAGTTTCGTCAACATAATTCGGTTTATGTTATTCCACTATTAGCGAAATAGTTTCGACTACCGGCAATATCGTGACCTTGGAAGTAACAATGATATTCATACCGTAAGGGCGATATTTCAAGGTCACACTTCGTAATTTTTTTTTAATTTATTCAATTATCAAATACAATAATTTTATAATATAAATTATACCTAATATGTAAAGACACTCGAAATTTCGTGTGATAAATCATTAAGAAAACGTCTGCCAGAGAAATCATCGAATAATTTGACTTTGAAAAATCGTAACTGTTTTTCAAGATCGAATTATTGATCAAGCTATCCATAGTTAGGAAACACTGGTGTTAGGGCAGTAGTTTAATAGATATACAATTATGTCAGTAAACAGATACAAATAACAGGATCATTCATTGAAATCCTTAATAGTAGGGTCGGGTTCCTCCATCTCTCCCAGGGTCCCGTCTCCGGTGCGCTTCGCCCTGCTGAGGATCATGCTTGGGGAAGCGGCTTTCACTGAAAAAAAAAGATTAATTATTGTTTTAGCCACAAAGTTCTTATTACTGGTGGCGCCGCAATATGCACAAAACGAAACGTTTTATTGAGGCAATTCATTGTTTCTTTGGTATTGCGTAGCTACAACTACCACTTGAGTTACTGCGCAATGAACAGCGCTCCTGACAGAAATGTCTTCGTGCCGCCGCTTCACTCCTTTGTTTCTGTGATATGTGGTTTTACCACTTGATAGATTATTAAGCTCAAGCGACATAGAGTTCGGTAAGAGGCGGTAAGTGGCTGTCTATGTGAAACTAAGTTTCAGAACACCGAAAGCCAATGTCATTAGTCACAAAAATATTCTGGATTCATTTATATGTCAGTTAGAACTTACGTAATATTCTAGGATATTTTTGCGGTAACACTAATAATATTGACTTTATTAAGCCGTGGTAGCCCAGTTGGTAGAACGCTTGCCTCTCACTTTGAGGTCGCAGGTTCGAATCCAGCACAGACCTAAACCAATGATAGTCGAATTTGTTTTCTAATTCACGTTTGGATCATAAATGATTATTACGTGCTCAGCGGTGAAAGGAAACAACGTGAGGAAACCCACATTCCCGACAAATGCAGTTTCGGAGGTAGGGTCAGAGGGTCAGACAGCCAGTCGCTTCTGTAAAAAACCGGACCTGTCAAATCTTCAGGTTAGGTAAGCGGACCCTGTTAAAAACGGGATAATGCTAGGGAGATGACTAATAATATTGATTTTCTGTTCTCTGAAACTCACTCCCTACCAATTCGAACATTATAAAAACATCCGTCTAACTCCCTGTACGTACCATTACTGAGTCTGTTGAGATTTAACGTCAGGCACACAATACATATCCGTGTCAACTGGAATCATTCCTAACAAGCCGCTTTGATGCCAGACGTCAGGAATAAAAAAGATTAATTATTGTTGTTGTACCACCACGATGACACTTACAAACATCTTACATTCGTTCTATTGCACACATTTTTCTTAATAAGTATATATATATATATATATACTTTATACATATCAGGGAAATATTATTACGAAGTAATATACGATCCAGACGACACGATTACTGTAGCCGTAGAGACGGCTAATCAGGAATTGGATTTCATTAATTTTAAAGGAAATTAAGAGGCAATGTATTTAATGTATTAATGTAATGTATTTATTCAATGTATGCTGGTATTTAATGTGGGTAAAAACCTTATTATCACAACAATAATGAATAATACGTAAGGATAATCCCTATAATCATTTTTCGATCAAAATATTCCTGCTAAAAACTTAATAGCAACATGCACACAGGCGTTCAGATAATTTAGATTGCCGCAGGGGCCAACAAATCTAACAAGGTTTACGAGAATTAGCAGCTAAGACATAATGAGACAATGTTGCTGATTCTAGCAAATACTTAGTTGTACCTAGTGCTGACCTTTACTTAAGATAAGTACAAGAAAGAGATAGAGCTAGATTTGAGGCTGGCAAACTAAACTAAAATTAAGTTTGTTTCTGATTAAATTCGCTAATTATTTATTTAAGTATATTAAAAGCTGTTATTCCGGGGAAATAAAACATTTGTAATTAGAGTTTTGAAGAAAGATTCTTCTTAATAAAAAACATTTCTGTGAAACACCAATAAACATCTTAGGGCCCTATTTCACCAACGGGAAATTATTCGGGATTTGGTTGCCAGTAACAAATTGATTGCCAATTGAGGTGTAACTGCATACAATTTGTTGGTGGCTCCACCATGTGGCCGTAGGGGTTAGCAAACGATTTCGAAAAGCGACAGTGACAGTGATAAAGATGTAGACAATAAGGTGACAATAAGAGTTTCCAACTACTTACTTACTCAAATCGGTTACTTTTACTAAACGTCAAAAGTGAAATTACTACTTATGGAATTTGTATGTTAAAGCTATTTGTGACATCTTAGAAAAACGTGACAAAATGTCGCACTTCTTATTACATTTTTGGTTCTTAAAATGAATAAATAAGTTAAATAGAAAAGAGAAAATGTTTTTTGTCACCTTTAGATCTCTGCCTTTATTTAGTAATCAGTATTTCATAATTTATCTTTTACCCAGGAAATTACCCAATTGCTATGTATCGCTATTACCACTCGGAAAGGAAGCTCGCTGAAAAGGAAGTAACGGTGCATTTTTGACAGGTACCAGACAGATATAGCTGCCTAGCACAGCTGCTAGCGAAGCTAAAATGAATTGGGTAGTTTCCTAGGTCAAACATAAATTATGAAATTCTGATTACTAAATTAAGACAGATCTAAAAATGTCAAAAAAACGTTTTATTTTTTCTATTTAACTTATTTGTGAATTTTAATAAAGAAAAATGTAATAAGAAGTGCGAAATTTTATTCCGAGTGGTAATAGCGATACATAGCAATTGGGTAGTTTCCTAGGTCAAAGATAAATTATGAAATTCTGATTACTAAATTAAGACAGATCTAAAAATGTCAAAAAACGTTTTCTTTTTTCTATTTAACTTATTTATCAATTTTAATAAAGAAAAATGTAATAAAAACTGCGATATTTTGCTTCGTTTTTCTATGACGTCACAGGTTTGACGTTGCTTTAGGATACAAATTAATTTTGTGTTGTAAAAGTAGCTGATTTGACTAGCTGCAAAACTACCCTATTGCATGAAAGAGGGAACTTGAGCGACACCATGCTATCCTAGTGAGTTGGGACCCTTAGATTCTAGCCATTCGTATCGCTCAAGTTAGGGTCGGTAAACTTCTTGATCAGAAATTCTGATTAAAGTCTAAGTAGGTAGTCATGCATAAAGGGTAAAATTGAAATTTCAAGATTAAACTAAGTAAGTACGGCATAATGAAATATACCTAACAATGGAAATTAGAAGAAATACTTTAAAGGTTTTGGGGCATCTTTTCATTACACAGAGTGTTAGTGACACCGTAACGAAAACTTTGAGGGATGATTCAGACTTTCACACCATGATTCTGAGTTGATATCAAGTGGAAATTTCCATTTTTAGCGTCTCTGTATCTTGTTTTTTAAACTTTTAAATTCACTCACTATCGTTTCCCCCAGCGTCTATGAGGCAGTCTCTGAGATATGTTTACCAGTTTCTTAATTCTTCTTTTTTCATCGTATGGGTTGTGAGGTGGATTACCAACCTCAGTAACCGGTGTCAGGGTTATTATTGAGCCCCCAAAGGCCCCTGATATGGCTCATGTAAAGACTACTTCTAACAACAGTAAGTAGTAACCGGGACCGTGCCTTCAGAAGCACGGATCGTTTTTGTTAATTTCAATAAAAGCTTGTTATAAAAAGGTGTTCTTACGGTCATAAGCCCATCCGAGTTTGGCGAAGAGGTCAATGAACCCGGTGGAGAGGTTGACACGGCCCAGCTCGGACGTGCGGTAGTCCCAGGGGAACACGTGGTGGTAGTTGTGCCAGCCCTCACCCAACGCCGCCAGACTCACCATCTTGCTTTCCACTGACTTGATGAACCTGCGAACAATCGTGATATACGTAAATAAAATAAAAAAGCTGATAACTCTGAGTTGATAACGCTGAGTCCAATTTCGATTCTGCTCCGCACCACCTAAATCCCCTGGTAGTTGCGGCTTCCGAATACATGTAGCGACACATTTAATACATTTTTGTTATGTCAACATTTTTGGTAGCAGCGCCTACGTTGCCCCGCGGCTAGCCAGTCTCTCCCGTTTCGTCACCGGGCTAGCTACTATGCCCAAACCTAATTACCGTGTTAAATAAAATCAGGACGTCTGGCAACCCTGACTCAGAGGTACATTGTAAGAACTACGTAGGTACCTACGCGATTGCAAGAATGATTATGTATGTGTGTGTATGTTATATGGTATCGGTCTACACTTAGATGTACCTCCTTTATAACTGGCGCGTGTTACATAATAATCCCACGCAAATTGTGGTAACCTTTCGTCAGCGCTTTAGGGCTCTAAATACGACTTTGTTCACCAACAAGTACCTACCACGAAATAGAAATATTTCACGTAAGCCCGTATACTTACATTCCAAACAATTTTATTGCATTTTGAAAGACCAATTCAACGACTCTCCACTGTTTAAAAAAATATTGTTCAGGTTTTCTGACACAAAAATGTCCAATCCGTTGTTTGTTGGGTTAGCAATATCTAGTACGTAGTATTATAATGTATTATATCCTCGTAACCGATGGCCGCTGGGGCGGAAGGGTTCTGGAATGGCGACCACGTATCGGACGACGCTCAGTGGGTAGGCCCGCTACAAGGTGGACCGACGATCTGGTGAAGGTCGCGGGAAGCCGTTGGATGCGGGCAGCGCGGGACCGATCGTCGTGGAGATCCTTGGGGGAGGCCTATGCCCAGCAGTGGGCGTCGTACGGCTGATGATGATGATGATGATGATGATATCCTCGTAAGGCCCGAATTTCCAGACACAATAGTTAAACACTGGGATTTGGATTTTAAAAGGACTTTGGGCCTTAAGACCATATGTGACCACTTCAGTACATTTCGTGATTATATTTTAATAAAGATAACATTGTAAAATAGCCTCAATGCGCGGTAAAAATAGGCTAGTTTCCAACTAGTCAAATCAGTAACTTTTTACTAAACGTAATGATATGAAATTACCATGGAATTTGTATGATAAAGCCCACTATGACGTTAGAAAAAACCTGATAAATTGTTGGCCTTATTATTAACGTTTTTGTTGATTAAAATTCAAATGTAAGTTAAATAGAATAAAGAAAATGTTTATCGTCCCTATTCGTCTTTATTTTAGGTAATCAGAATTTTATAATTACACACAATAATTAGATCTGTCAAAGTACGTCAGTTAATGTTGTGATGTTTAGCATAGTGAATGTACGAGTATCAGTCGACATTAGGTCGATCGATTCTTTTCTATCTAACAGTACGCGGGCATGCTGATTTACTTCAAAAAGTCCATATTCAAAATATCACGAATAAGACATCGCCATTCCGTAAACTTGCGACGATTGACAGTTCGTTATTCAAAAGGATCATTAACCCGGCCCCAAGGGGAACAGAGTCATCTTCTCTGCCCTCCACTGGGACAATTCCTGTTCGGCGCATTCTTGTCGCGGGGGTGGGCTCTTACTTTAATAGGCCGGAGTGAGATGGTGGCTGAGTTCGGATAGAGACCCAGACCTACTGGGTAACTTAGAACCCTTGTCCATGGATACGCTTGAAGACCTCAATGACTGTAGAGGCGGAGATTGGAGCCATCTGCACGGCAATGTATTCAAAGAATATATTATACTCTTTATACAAATTTTATTCAAAGAATATATTTCTTTACACTTCCATACTGTTTTAGGGAGTACCTTTCATACACAGTACTCGTATGTATTATAGTTTATTCTATGCCGTCGTAGTAGATTACTTTTATTATTACGGTATAATCTAACAATATTTTGACAACTTATTGACAAACGTTGAGTGTAAATAAAAGTCAATAAGGAAAAGGTAAATTGCTTCCGGTTAACTCCGTCATGTGGAATCATGTGTTAAAACTTCAAATGGCAAAGCCATCGTTACGGATGGGAGTTGTAAATATAGCTTGTCAATGGTGCTAAATCTAGTACACACCATCTAATTTTATTTTAAGTTATACCTGTTATTTTCTTATCCGCCGAAAAGGAAAGGGACAGGAAATCGACAGGGAAAAAAATATGGAACTTACGTCAATTTTAGGCACAAATTTGAAACAAGCCTCTAAAAATCTTACTAATAATATAACTAGAATATAAATATACTAGATTAAGGCTAATATCCCGTCAGAATTAAGTTTAAGTTGACAGTACACGTCAACCGGTTAGAATACCAGTGAGTTACCTTTTTGATTTGCCCGCGTTATTCATTTCTTCACTCATTTTTTTTAAAATTAACAGCTGTTAATCATCCGTCTCTTTCCATTTCGCGGGATAAGAAAATGACAGGTATAACTTAAAATAAAATTATATGGTGTCTGCAGGAATTAGCACCACTGTCAGTCCCACTACTTTATATTTACTTACAACTACTTACTTATACAGTTATTAGTCATTCAATTAGATACAAAGAGGTACTGGGCCTTTGAAGGCAACTTCTCCATTAATTGTATCTAATTGAACAAAACGGATTAATTGAAATTGATTCGTAAATTCAGCTTATATTTGCTTTCGTTCCTCTGTAAATAGAATTTAAAGTAGGTAACTTCTCGTGTATGGATTACTTGTGATATACATAATACTTCTAAAAGTCTGTCTTGTTAGAAGAATTATTATGAAGATTTGTGTGTAGTTTACTGCAGTGTAATTTGTGTATATTTCTTTGTCGTTTGGTAAGTTGTTCGGTCGATTAGCGACCTTCCCCACAGAAGCGGAAATGAATTTGTGCAACACAGAATTGGCGATTATATTGTACGGCAAATGAAATCTTTCACGATATGCCAAAACGTATATATGTCTATATTTGTAATTTGTATGTAATAAAGCGATATGATACGACGACGTCGTCGCTCGCTCACTCCAAGGTCGCTTGAACTTGTTTTTATCTATACGATATTTCTTCTCTCCTTCTTTCCTTCCGTTTTCATTCGAAATAATAATAACAATACGTGTTGGTTTCGGCTCTACGCACGCCTTTCAAAAGTCCGGGACTCCATAGGCCCGAGATATGGAAACGACATTCATAATAATGATAATAAAAATGGTGGTTTTTCGGACATACCACAACACACATATTAATTTACTTACACAATATAATAACATTAATTACTTAACCTAAGAATAAAACAAAAAAAACACAAAATATAAATGTACGGTCACGAGCATTAATATTATGTATACACTTTGGTACCATGTCACATTAACTTTTTTGACAAATTGAACTGTAAGTCTCACTAAATGTTAAATATGTTAGTGCGACAGAGTCCTAAAGTGGGTACATTATATTGATCATAACTGTACATGGATGGGTGCCGCAGTTCACCGAAAAAAGGCCAGGGCTCAGCGATTATATGCCCAGAGGGCAACACTGGTTTTCAACCCTAACCCATTAACCATGGCAAAATATAAATAAATATACATCATATTTATCTTACCTGTCATAAGGCTTGTTGCCCCACAGATGAGCAACACTGTTCACGCAGAAGGCGATGTTGAGCGTGATGGTAAACCTCAAGACGAAGCTGATAACGAAGCTGTTGACCAGGGACTCCCCCCAGAAGTGCATGGGTATCCACACCGGTAGTATCACATTCAGTATCACAAATAATGGAATGTATGTCCTGGAAACAAAAACAAATGATAAGTAAGTAAACGTTGAGTCGAAAGAGAAAGGTCTAGAAAAACATAACTTAAGCTCACGACTATATCTCATTTGGGGTAGTCAGAGGTACATCCATCTCTAGATGAGCTAAGTACCCACACCTCACTGAGCTTACTCTGAGTTAGAAAAGCATACCGCGATTATTCAGGATATAAATAAACTAAATTACTCAATTGTATACCAATATTTTATGTTTATTTTTATTTTTTTAAAGAACGTCTAGGGCCCTGTGCCGAGGTTTTTCTTGCAGCTTCTTTTCCCCGGCTATACAGGTTGTGAGAAGCTGCAGTAGTTTTAGGCGGATGAGACGTTCGTTATGTAAAATTGACGATTCAAAGTGTAACTATGTTACCTACTGAATAAAGATATTTTTGAATTTGAATTTTTGAATTTTATTTTAAAGAAAATCTAAGCCGAATCAACAGTCTACTTCTATCGCGTGGGTTGTGAGGTGGATTACCAACCCCATCAACCCTGGTGACAGGGTTACGATTGAGCCGCCAAAGGCCCCTGACATCATCAGTAAGAAGTAACCGGGACCAACGGCTTAACGTGCTTTCCGTAGCACGGATCATCTTACTTTCGGACAATCAGGTGATCAGCCTGTAATGTCCTAACCAAACTAGAAATCACAAAGTGATTTTTGTGGTATGTCCCCACCGGGATTTGAACCCGCGACCTCCGGATCGTGAGCCCAACGCTCAAATCACTGGACTACGGAGGCCGTTACACGGACACAGTACTTTAACAGTACTTTAAATGGAGATTATGATGAGAGGGCGTGAAGCGAAAGGGAGAGTGGTGTGCCAGAATCGTAGTAAGTGGAGTTCTGTAGTGTCCCGCACCACACTACCTCAATGGGAATGAGAATTAGTGACATCGTAACGAAAACTTTGAGGAATTATTCAGACCATGATTCTGGGTTACCTACTATTAAGTGCAATTTTCCGTCGCAAAAGTCATCATCATTAATTTAAGAGCTATGCTACGCTCTTGTCGGTGTAGCATTCTCCATGCTACTTTTTTAGGGAAAAATAAGGCAGTGGTTTCCCTCTTGCCTTCCTCCTAAAAAACACACCTCACACACCTCTTCTTTTCTGTCACAAAAGTATGGAACTGAAATTAATTAATAAAGAATACTAAAACCTTCATAATTTTTCCGTCAGGAAAATCCACTTGATATCAACGTCAATGTGTGGTGTCTGTGTAATACGAGGATGTGTGTATGAAGTGTCCGGGGAGTGCCAGAAGGTAAAAAAATATACACACACCATATTTAGTTCCTGACTTCCCCAAAGGATGTACCTCTGACTACCCCGATTGGGATATAGTCGTGAGCTGATGTTACGTACGTTATTGCCACCATTAAAGGGAAAATTCAAATTAATATAATTTTCTTGTCTTTAATATTAATGACTATTAGATGTAACCTTTACCACATCAATAATTAAGACTTTCTGATGCCTTTGATCGGCCTGGTGTGACTATTAATTAGTGCTATCGAATACAGGTAGAAATGACGTCGATGACGACTCCATCAATCCTATTGTCTTTACTATTTAAGTTTGTTTATTTTTATTTATTGTTTATAAAACATAATAATCATTTGTTGGTAAAAAACGTTGCAAAACCAGCCTGAGACGAAAAATTTGTGAAGTTTTTTTTATCTGTGTTTAGTGTGAGTTGAGGGACTTCCCAGGCTACGTCCCCCAAAAACAATATAGATGGCGTTGTAGAAATTTGCCTTCGTTTAACCTTCTAATTTAGTGGACAACATATATAAGCAACTTTTATCTTTGTTGACCCTTGTTGCGACACCCAGGCACAACACATCTTCCACCCATTATTATTTTGATCAAAATATAGTGAAGCAATATAGGTAGCAACATAATTCTATACGTATCTGATCTAAATATCAATCAACAATTAATTTAATATAACGCTTCTGCCATTTATAATAATGTTTGTGAATAATTATATACTCAAGCAATGAGAATATAGATAATTATCTCGTAAAATCTGAACAGCGTTATCTTTATTTTTTGAGAACGTAGCCTGGAAAGTCGTATTTGGAAAGTTGTATTTATAATTCTTTGAAGAGAAGGGAATAATGAGGAAGAGGCGGTATATATAATTATATAATTTGTATGTTTCTGTTATTATTGTGCTATAAAGTACATTTGATTTTATTTGAAATTAGTTTTTCGAATTGATACACATTTACTTAGTTCTAAATTATATAAAGTATTGTTTTCCTCTACTGGTGCTGAACGCCATAAAGGAAAACCCAGAATTCCACAAATACAACACAAAGTCAACGCCATGTCTTAGATTTGTATTTTTTTTCTTAATGATGATTAATGAAATGATGAAAGGTGATGACGATGAATGATGAAACCTAAGCCCCCACCCTCGGAGCAGACTCCTATTCCGAACTCCAAACGAATTAACTCAAAAGTCCGAATAAACTTTTGAGTTATAAAGCGGCTTGTGGGCACGAAGCGAAAATAGATAGGTACACTTTGTTTATTAAATATTTCCGATATAATATATTGATTAAACGATTATACTTTATAACGTTTACTTGTACCACAGACAGAGTCAAGCGACTAAAAGCGTGTTAATGAAAGTTGATATTAATAAGGCAGGTGGGTACTTGCTATAAACACCTGCAAACTTCGGAGGCACGGATTGATAAGGTGGGTTCTCGATAAACAAGTGCAAACTTGGCGCATGAGGTAATATTTCATCAGTAAGTGCTGACTTACAAACTTCACAGGAATCGTTTGCTAGAATCACACCTTGTTTGAAATTAGATTTCTTTAAGTACGGTCACGAGCATTAATATGTATACACTTTGGTACCATGTCACATTAACTTTTTTGACAAATTGAACTGTAAGTCTCACTAAATGTCAAATATGTTAGTGCGACAGAGTCCTAGAGTGGGTACATTATATAACCCATGACTGTACGTGTGTAATGCTTGAATACCCAGACGTATGCAAAATTAAAGTGTGTAGTATCGAATCTCCGAATCACAGCACTCATTGCCCAAAAAGCTTAATGTAAGAACAACGAGACGAACAGTTGAAACTGCTACGCTTTTAATGATTTTATATTAGACTATGTATTGCCCGCGGCTTCGCGCGCTTAAATTCGGGGTAACACGGTTCCCTTTTCCTGTTTTAGAACACAGAGGAGAACTCGGAACAGTATGTAAATCTAAAACCAAAGCGATTATCTTATTATAAAGTCTAAGAGTATTATAAATCCACTAAACGAATTATTAATCCAATCCGAAAAACAACGGTAAAACCGAATCTGAAACTGAGTTTGTTTCCGGAAGTCCGAAGACGGAAGAACGGAAGAAAACCAAACCGAAAAGCAAAGTAGTGTTGCCCGATAATCGACTGTACATAGATTAATATTCGATTGTTTTTTAAGCCCCTAAATAATCTTAATATACGCTTATCAATTATTCTATATCGATAATATCGATCGATAATCGAAAATTGAAAAATTAAAAGTTTCTTTCGAATGTTGATTTTTTTCTCTAAAGCTGATTGATTTATGGTTAGATAGATTTGTTTTAATATTGTTTCATTTAAGTAATTTGTTTTAATTGTTTCAATACAATTATTTTATTATTAGTATTAGTACCCGTACTAATTTTGTAGAGATTCTCATACAAACCATTCCCTACTTTAGGGGCTGGCGGATTTCAAAAAGAAAAATTGGCAGGTATTTTTCGTTGGTAACTAAAGATTCTGTGTATACATTTTTAGCTTCCTATTATGAAATCTGCAAATAGCCCCATATAAAATTTCACCCCCTCCTAGAAGGGGTTGGGGGCAGATTCCTAAAAAAAAATATGCACAATTTTAGTTACTCACAAATAGTTTGCAAACAAATTTTTAGCTTTCTACTTTGAAAATTGCGGAGTGGTCCATACAAACTTCCACCCCCATTTTAGGAAAGTGGGGGCTAGAAAGAGACATAAAGTAGCCTATGTCACTTTCCATCCCTTCAACTATCTTCATAAAAATCACGTCAATTCGTCGCTCCGTTTTGCCGTGAAAGACGGACAAACACACACACACACACACATATACACTTTCCCATTTATAATATTAGTATCGATGTCAGTACCAATGAAAATAAATCATTTAAGTAAGTGAAATGTCCTGTATGTATGTGTCTGTGGTGTCCGGGAGTAATAAATGTTTCCTTTTTTTCTTCTTTCTTTAAATGTGGAAAATCTAAGCTATTATTTTTATATATTTATGGTGTGTATATATTTTTATATTTCGAGCGTGCATTATTACGGATCATTTAACACCATTAAAATTTCACGTGGGGCCTGCCGCCATTTTGACAGAAGAGTTTTACGATGTCCATATTTTTCGCAGGCTGGTCATTAAATATAAGTTAATATAGTTCGATGAGTCATTTTATAGTTGATTTATCTGATGAGTTTGATAATCGATATTTTTAGTTTCTATTAAAGTGGAAGTCATATCTAAATGCAGTAAGAAACTTTATGAAACGTAATCAGAATCAAGAGTAAGGGAAAAGACGCAAAAATTGACAGTTATTGAAGATAAAAAAGGCAAAATGATTGGACAGGAAAGAGAGGAGGGGGATGACCAAAAAGAGCTTACGTGGGACAGATTAAGTGGGAGGGGGCGAACGTCGTGTCTCATGAGGAAGTGAATGAATTGGTTTTTGATAGACAACAATGGAGAATGCGACAAGAACGTGGCTCTTAAATTACTTTCGTTCACAATCCAATAGGTGCTGATGTCGCCACAATGCGTCATCTACGCATTATGAAAATTGAGCACAATTAAAGTTGATGATATAATCTGTGTTTTATGTCATCGTTAAGTTTGAGGAGTGTAAGAAATTACGTCAGGCAGACGGTATATTAGACGCCTTATTGTATATATCACCCGCATAGCGCGTGTGACGTAAATGAACCAATAGAACTTGTTTCATACATAGACATATAAATCGGAAGTTGGATATTTCTGACTGGATCCGATCTGGCCTGTGAATTCGGTGTTATACGAATATCATACTTATTAATTATTGTTCACATGATGTCTTGCCCCACGTACGCGGCAGGAGCCGATGAATGCTGACATAATATTTGAGATACCATCGAAAAGATCAGGAGGCTTAAAAAGGCTGCATCAAAGCAATTCATCAAAAATGCAGTATTGCAATTTGACATTTGCGTATATAAAAGTAAGTGCGCAGTGCTAATAAAATGTCAAATAGCAATATTACTTTTTCAGGTGAGTTGCTTCAATGAGTATGATTGAGGCACGTTAAGCCGTTGGTCCCGGCTGCATTAGCAGTCGTTAATAACCACCAATCCGCACTGGGCCCGCGTGGTGGTTTAGGGCCCGATCTCCCTATCCATTCATAGGGAAGGCCCGTGCCCCAGCAGTGGGGACGTTAATGGGCTGGTGATGATGACTACATACTGATGTAAGTAAGTAGTCGTTACTTAAGCCATGTCCCATGTGCCAAGCCCTTGGCGGCTCCATAATAACCCTGACACCACGGTTGATGAAGTTGGTAATTCACCTCACAACCCACATGATAAAAGAAGAAGAATGAGTATGATCTATATGCCGTCTATGTTTATGCTTAAATGTTGTTGTTAGTTGATTGAGGGGAGGCTTCTGTCCAGCAGTGGGACGTATAGGCTATTTATGTTATGTAGGTATGCTTAAGCAGAGGCCTTTTTAACTCGCATGAATATAAGAGGTACGTACAAGCTCTGTATCCTGACGACGGGGTCGGCCATGAGGTCGGGCGAGGCGGCGCGGAGGGCGACGCGTCGGTTCTCTACCGCGGGGTGCGGCGTGAGCACCAGCCAACCGACGTGCGCAAACCAGAACCCACGTCGCACGTCGTGCGGATCCGCCACAGTCTCCGCGTACTTGTGGTGCACGCGGTGGTCTAACGCCCACGTGTAGATGTCTCGCTAAAAACAACAACACGTTACATAAATAACATAACATAACATAAATAGCCTATATACGTCCCATTGCTGGGCACAGACCTCCTCTCAATCAACCGGAGAGGGTATGGAGCATACTCCACCACGCTACTCCACTGCGGGTTGGTGGAGGTGTTTTTACGGCTAATAGCCGGGACCAACGGCTTAACGTGCCCTCCGAAGCGGAATCAACTTACTTTTTCGGACAATCAGGTGATTCCAGCCTGAAAAGTCCTTGCCAAACAAAGGACAGTCTCACAAAGTGATTTCGACAATGTCCCCATCGGGAATCGAACTCGGGCCTCCAGATCGGGAGCCTAATGCTCTTACCGCTAGACCACGGAGGCTGTTGGACATAAATAACAACAAGCTCATATCAGACAGAGTAATCAGAGCTACATCCATCGCAAGATGAACTATGCCCACACCAAACAGAGTTTTATGTTAGACCCACGTGATAGGTTGTGAGTCGTATCGCCGACTAATAAGTAACATAATAAGTATCGAGCGAACTGTGTTAGTGAAAACTGTACTTAAGATAACATAATCAGTCATTGGTGCAAGTCCGGTACCGGATTCGAACCGGCGCTTTGAGAAACTAGCCACCATTGTCCATAGGACCACAGTGAGTCACCATTGTCACCGGAAAGCTCGATAGGGTTTGGGTACTTAGTTCATCTTGCGATGGACCAACCTCTGACTACCCCAATTGGGATTATCTAGATCTATTGCTTTGAGCGGTGGTGGTCCAGTCAGAAGAACGCTTGACTCTCAATATGAGGTTCGAATTTGTTTGCACCATTATGGTTATCACGTGCTAAGCGGTGAAGGAAAACGTCGCGTGGAAACCCACATTGCTTGGTAATAATCTAATAAGGCTCGCTTGTTTTGAAATGTCAATCTTATGGGATAACTCACACCCTTGCTTTTCCCGTTTGTCTATTTAGGAATATTTTGCCAGTCCTAAAGCTCTACCAGTGACTAAACTATACCTCTATTGCATTAAATGATATGCGGAAGGTATCTATTAAGTATATTACTTTACAACTTAAAAGGTAAAATATTTATTCAGAAACAATAATAATAAAAAACAGATTGTAAATCCACCACAGGCTTCGTCAGTACCAACATTCATATTAAAATAAAAAAATAAAAAAAATAAGCGAAAGCATATTCAATTCATACATAATAAAATCCGCACAAGCTTCGTCAAACAACAACAACTGTTAATGTTACAGTGGTAGTGTGATAAATTATTATTAATCCTCCCAACGTAGTAATAATTTCATCCGCTTATACTGCACGTGCTAAAGTGTAAATGGAAAGCTTTTCTCGACATCCGTTGTAGGCAGATTCCAACAATCCAACAGGATTATTCGTCATACTATGAAAAAAGATGATTCATATGTAAAATACATCATTATTATTGCCAAAGGTGTGAAAAAATTTCGTCACTTTTCTAATTGGCCGTAATTCCTTTTACTTATTGTTGGTGTGTAGAGCTCTACGTATATTGAATTGAACATTGATGTATAAAAAATTATATAATGTTATCATTGAATTTGAAAGTGAAATTTGAATACGTGTTAAATGATGTTGTAAGAGAGTTGTGGGATTAATGATGTATTAAGAAATATGCAGATACCTACAAACAGTATTAACATAATATACCTATTATACATCAATGTCTACAAAAAATACTCGGATCAATAGCTTTGACGCTTTCAATGCGTCGACGTTTTAATATATTTAAGTCGTAAAACCCTATGTTTATTTAAATTCTAATCTCCATTGTTCATAGCTATTGTGTCATGAAAACTGGATCTTATGAAGTTAAAGCTCTTCCTCTATCGTGTGGGTTAAGAGGTGGATTACCAACCTCAGCAACCAAAGGCAAAGTTTTATGAGGGTAAATGATAAACCAATTTCACAGACTGGTGCCCTCAAAATGGTTTATTGTCCTCGGAATCTCCTCGTGCGAATGAATATTGCTGTTTATAAAGTACCTGTAATAAATTAGTCAAATGGAAAAATATTCTGCAAAAAATATTCCGGGGAGGGGGCCCCGGATACTAAGTACTATACTTATAAAATTTAAGTTTTTTTTCATAAATAGAAGTTAGATATTTAAAAAAAGAAATCTTTTAAGTATAGATAATTTTATTACCTTTCTTTGTAACTTATATACAAATTTAAACTCTTTTTCGAGTCATTTTTATATCGAAAGTTTATCTTGTGTACAACTGTTAAAGTTAAAGTAGTTATACAAGATAACTTACTACAAGGGACAAGGTACTTGTTTAACTGTTAATAACAGTCTTGTCTTGTTTAACTGTTAATAACAGTTAAATAGGTACACTATCAGTAATTTTAAAAGTATGATACTTAGTTTTGCAGGACAGCGTAGTAACATAAAACCACAAAATGGTATTTACACCAATGAAAACAATAATACAAGGCTTGTGCGTTTCTATTGAATAATATATTGCATTCTATGCATGGATCAATGATAGGAATAAAAACTTAGAATGCTTTATAATGTTCCGCTTATTATCACGGGCATTCGACTAAGGGATTAGGTACTGTGTTGCGTGATAGATTTATTTAGATAATACGTTGGCTACCAATTCATTCAATATCAGCCCTCTAGCATTTTCTCGTTTTCCACAGGGTCCGCTTACCTAACCTGAAGATTTGACAGGTCCAATTTTTACAGAAACGGCTGCCTGTTTTACCTTCCAACCCGCGAAGGGAAAACCAGCCCAATACAGGTTAGGTAACATACCTCCGGTAATGCATTTCTCGGGAATGCGGGTTTCCTCATGATGTATTCCTTTACCCCTGAGAACGTAATAATCATATATGATCCAAACATGAATTTGAAAACAAATTCGACAATCATTGGTTTAAGCCTGTGCTGGATTCTCTCTCTATGGAGAGGCAGACGTTCTACCAACTGGTCTATCACGGCACTTCATTTAATATATCACTATTAAATTAGTACAGTAGGTTAACTTTGTCATCTTGCGATGGATGTACCTATGACTACCCCAGTTGGGATGTAGTCGTGAACTTATGTATGTAACGTGAATGTTTGACAGAGAAAAACGTAAACCTTTTATAAAATGCGCTCCATAATTATTTTTGACATGATTTCACGCAACTTGAGTTATAAGCTACTGCTTTTTTACTCATTGTATCTCGATTGCGTCAAAAGTAACTACAACTTGTCTTTTAAATAAATAATACAAAAAAAGTTTATATCAGAATGTCAATCCAAAATAACATAGTTTTTCTATTTTACACACGTGCATTTTAAGTACTTATATTCTATTCCATTGAGCTTATTCAAAATAATAATGTTCACAACTTATATAAGAGAGTGCGGTTTTTTCATTTGTTCGGCACTCTTCTTCTTCTTATTGTGTGGGTTGTGATGTGGAATACCAGTCTCATCAACCCTGATGTCAGGGTTATAATTGAGCCGCCAAAGGCTCCTGACATGGCTCACGTAACGATTACTCACTTACATCAGTAAATAGTAACCGGGACCAACGGCTTAACGTGCCTTCCGAAGCACGGATCATCTTGTTCGGTACTGTACTACCGCTTTACTTTATTTTTTATTCAACAAATGTCTTTTAGGAAAGGAGATCATCGGATTTCGGCCCAGAAGTCAAAGTGCCGGTCAAAAAATAATTTTGCTATATTTCGTTAGATCTTATCCGTCTGAGTATTTATTACTATGGCACCAAAGCTGTAGGGTCAATATCTTCGGTTTTATTCGAATTAAAAGAACTGGATTTTTCATACATTTTTGGTGAAAATGTAAAGTGCCGGCCAATTAACAAAAATGGTATATATCCTTAGAACTTATCCGTCTGAGCATTTATTACTATGGCACCAAAGCTGTAGCGTAATTATTTTCGGTTTTATTCGAATTAAAAAAAAACTTGTAGTTTTCATACATTTTGGTGAAAATGTGAAGTGCCGGCCAAGAAACAATATTGGTATATCCCGTTAAAACTTATCCATTTGACCATTTATTATTATGGCACCAAACGTCTATGACCATTATTTTGGCTTTTATTGGACTTTACGTTTTAGTTTCTAGGTGAAAAGTGCCGGTCAGCAAAAACACATGTCAGAACTATCGAGAAGATACCTGTTAACATTGTTCACTATGACAATAAACGTGTATGACCATTAGTTTGGCTGTTGTTGGATTTTTAAAACCTCGATTTTTGATTTATTTTGTTATAAAATAAAATATGACAGGCGCGTTATTTAAAGGATCGTCAGAATGTTTATTACTATGACATTAAACGTCTATGACCACTATTTTGAACTCGATTAGATTTCTCCAAAATCTGGAGTTTTCATAGATACCTACACTTTGGCGAAAAAAGTTTTATCTGGCGATAATGCAGGTAAAGGCGTAATATCGCGGTCGTCATTGGACACATTTTTATAAATCAAAAATAGGTTTTCGTTTGACCACTATCTCACCTGATGGTGATACACGCTTTAGAAGCTTTTTTTTTTAAGAAATGTGAGGTACTGTGCTATATCGGCCGAGTAGCACCAGGACATTGTGATCGGCATACATGCAAAGCATAACTGCCTGACTCCTGTCTTCCCTAACAGCTTCTTCAGACGTCATGCCAAAATACGAGTTTCGTCACTAGATGGCAAGCTTATCTTTGGAGGGTGGTAACCATCTACGATCAAGATGAATCAATACCATAATTCAACCTAAACTTAGGCCGTAACGTTGAGTCGAATGCAAAAACTACAGCCAACGTCGTATTAATATAGAAGTTCACCTAACAACACACAAAACAATAACACAAAGTATTTATCTGACTGATAACTAGTCATTGGGAAAGCTCTGCTTGTTGTCATTGTTAAAATGTACTTATATAAAAAAAAGATTTTTTAAAAAGTCCAATAAACGCCAAAGTCTACATTTGGTAATATAATAAAAAAATACGTTTCAAGTAATTTACCAAAAGATTTGACTTATTTTGTTCCGCTGGCTGATATTTTCCCATTTGAACCAAAACGGAAAGAGAGACGAATTAAAGTCATAATAATGGTCAAAAATGTTTCGCGCCAGATTATTACATACATACATACATACATAAACTCACGCCCGTTATCCCTAATGGGGTGGGCAGAGCCACAAGTAATCAAAGACAACTTGCACCTTGCAACTTGCGCCAGATTATTAAATGTTCTAAAGGTCCTTTGTAATCCGCCGTACCCCAATTTTTGCCCAAAGCACTTTATTTTTAAACAAAATAAATAAGAAATCAAGATTTTTAAAATAAACTAAAAGCCAAACTAATCATTGTACACGTTTGGTGCTATAGAAAAAAAATGTTAATAGGCATCTAATCGATACTCTCTACATGGTATTTTTGCTGGTCGGCACTTTTCACATTTGAACTAAACCGGAAATTCCAATAAAAGTCAAAATGATGGTCATAGAGGTTTGGTGTCATATTAAAAAATATTGAGAAGCAACTATTAGACAGATTCGACGTATTTTTTTCGATTGCCGGCATTTTAACATATTAACCAAAACGGAAAGTCCAATAAAAGTCAAAATAATGGTCATAGAAGTTTGGCGCCGTACTAATAAATGTTCTAACGGTCCTTTCTAATACGCCTGTATCCCTTTTTTTCCCAACGGACATAATATTTTTTTTACAAAATGTATGATAAATCGTGATTTTTAAAATCCAAATCCAATTAAAGCCAAACTAATGGTAATACACTTTTGGTGTCATAGTAAAAAATGTTCAGAGCAATCTACTCGAAAGGTTCGACACATTTTTTTTCTCTGGCCGGCACTTTCAAATTTGGGCCGGCCAAAGTATGGAGAGCCGATGATCTCCTTTTAAAAAAAGTTACTACAAGAAAGGAATTCTTGTAAATAGGCGTCTGGAAACTAATATTAGACAGCCAAACTAAAATTGTATTACAACATTTTTAACAACGTCTGCAGCCCTGTGCCTAGGCATTTTTGTAGCTACTTTTCCTTAGAAACAGGTTGAGAAGCTACAGTACTTTTAGGCGGATGAGACGTTTAACAAAAATATAAGTACTTAATTTTATTGGTAAGTACCTAACCTATATAAGTTGACGATTAAAAGTGTATTTAACTATGATACCTATTGAATAAAGATATTTTTAAGCTTAAGTTGTGATGAGGCCTATTCTAAACTTCTTGTAAGTTAGCTAACCAGTTGTGACGGGGTATTATTTATTTGAATAAAAACGACATACCACTCACTGACTAATTACAAAATCTCAGGAACTACAGGTGGTATTAATAAACTAATATCGGCTTGACTACCCTCAAGATCAAGCTCAAGTCCCTGTTTTTATACATATGACAACTGTCGCATTGATATGAGCTTGAGAGCAGTCTCAAAACTGAGATTAGTTTATTAATACCACCCTAGGAGTCTAGCGTAAGACGGGATTTCATATTCTAAGAGGGTAAAGATAAAAGTTTAAAAACTGAAACCCGTCTACGGAAAAAGATGAATCAAGCAAATATTTCTCTCAAATACTTCCGAATAGATGTTTAAGAGATAGTCGTGGTCGTAAGCCGTGGTAAGCAAACTCTTAGGACCAGATCTTCGATTGGCAATCGACCACGGGTATCTATTAAACATCGCTTATTCGGAACTATAACAGAAAAATATTTTCTTTTTTCATACTTTTTCCGTAGTCGGGTTTTAGTTTTTAAACTTTTATTTTTATTTAATAAAAGTTTAAAAACTAAAAGTATATTATTTTGGGGATTTATTTATTAAAATAACATGCTTTAATTATGTGTATTATGCAAGATTTGAAGATAAAACCTATCTGGAACATGTCTGAGCAGTTATGTTCTTAATTCAACGTAATTATTGGTCAAATACAAATTTATGTACTTACATATTTGGAATGTGCAAATTAAGCCCTTTCATTTCATACCCAACACAATACAATTGGAAAAAAATGTTTTTCGTCCTCAGTAAATGTCCACTAGAGGACGCCACAATACAATACAAAACTCTTTATTGCACGAAAAACAAATATTGTACAACAGGCGGCCTTATTGTTGAATTTAGTGTGACGTCACATATCCTATGACCACCGTCTGGTGGACGAGACGCTTCTAGTGACACCTCATTTGTTAAATTCTGACAGGTGGTGTAGAAGTTAGGTGGTAACGTGCATCCACACATATACAGGGTGCTAGTGACATCGTAACGAATACTTTGAGGGATAATTCAGGCCATGATTCTGAGTTGATATTAAGTGGCATTTTCCGTCGCAAAAGTATGGAACGGAAAATAATTTAAAAAAACACAAACAATTTCATGAATTTTCCGACAAGAAATTCCACTTGATATCAACTCAGAATCATGGTCTGAATCATCCCCTTCAGTATTCGTTACGGTGTCAATAACACCCATACCTAATTGTATGGCTACTTGTATGTACTTGTACAGGGTGTAAGTGACATCGTAACGAATACTGAGGGGGCTGATTCAGCTCATTATTCTAAGTTAATATCAAATAGAACTTTCGATCGCAAAAGTATAGAATTGAAAATAATTTAAAAAAACTAAAAAAATATCATGAATTTTGCGACGGAAAATTCCACTTGATATTAACTCAGAATCATGGTCTGAATCATCTCCCTCGGTATTCGTTACGATGTCACTTACACCCTGTATACATACGTAGCGCCAAATACATAACCTTTCTTTTTGCTTCGCCGCAGTCGGGTAAAAAGGGGTGGCAAAGTTTGTATAAAACTTCAATATTTTTATTGTAGAGTTCCACGGGAATATAGTCGCGGGTAACAACTAGGTAATAAAAACGTCAAGTTACGTAGCTAGACACACTCACTTCTATGCTGTTCTGGGAGCAAATAAAAAAAACATAGAACACGTTCAGCTGCTTGTCTTCCCGGGCATGTCGTAAAAACCGACAGAGGGATTGTGTTCTCTAACATGACGGACTAATGTTACGGGCGATAGGCTGATCCCTTATCACCATAAAGTTTATCATATCCAGCTTACGACATCGCATCAACAGTGGCTGCAAGTTGTCTTTGATTACTTGTGGCTCTGCCCACCTCATTAGGGATTACGGGCGTGAGTTTATGTATATAATATGTATGTACGTAGCTAGACATAATGACGCCAAGTAAATACTAATTCAACGTGACATGTAATGGTATTTCAACGGTTGTCCTACTTAGGTATATTAATTCCATCAATAATATTGATGGAGCAAAGTCTAGGTGTTGCCGGCCAAGGCTGGAGAGGTCAGCGGACCAATTGACTTCAGTTGGTGACTGGCACGGGCTTGGCGCATAGTTTCAACTACCGACCGCCCTTGCCTTCGCTCCTATCTACACTATCTCATCTCTTCTTCTTCTAATTTTTTATCCCCTGTTAGAATGTGGGGCTTGAATAACAGGTTGCCACTCCTCGGGATCTTGCTCCCATAACATGCCAAGAGTTTGTTTTAATTTCCAAAAGGTCACATCAAAGCGATTCATCTAAAAAAGCAATATTGCTATTTTGCCTTTTTTTCCTTACTTTTTTTACATGCGCAAATGGCAAATTGCAATATTGCTTTTTGGTTGAATTGCTTCGATGTGGGCTTTTTAACCTCTCTGGTCTCTTTTGGCCGGTGCCTATTGCGTTTTTTGCCTGTATATGTTCCACTGCACTCAATCAACTGGAAGGGGTATGGAACCTATTTATACATTCCTCTTTATTCCCTTTTATTTCCAGATGAATTTCGAAGAAACCTTTCTTATTATTTGCGTACGCCATAAAGTGCTAGCCCTGACACCACGGGTTGGTGACATCAGCCATCGACCTTACAACTCATAATCATTACTAATTGGGTCGTGTACTAGCTTCAAGATAAATTATCTATGAAATTCTGATTATTAAATAACAGATCTAAAAGTAACGAAAAACTTCTCCCTTTTTTCTATTTAACTTATTCATGAATTTTAAACGTAATAATAAGTCCGACACTTTATCATGTTTTTCTATGACGTCACAGTGTGCTTTTCATACAAATTCCATACTAGAAATTTCGTGTTTTGACGTTTATTAAAAAGTAACTGATTTGACTAGTTGGAAACTGGCCTATTTAAGAGCCACGCTCTCTCCATCCTTGTAAGAAGAGACATAAAGGAAACCCATTTGTAAAAATTTAGGTGACGATGTTAGGTGCACCCCGAAGCAATCAGGAGTCCGGAATGAAAGTTACTGAAACATTCGCCCGTCAGAGTTCTCTCTTTATTAGCATAGAAAGTTTAAGTATGAGATCACTGAAGAGGTTTGTATAAACTGATTAAGTTCAGTAAGTATACGAATTACAAGTATAATAAACATGTTTTTAAATTCAAATATACTAACTTTACCTTACTTTACCATCACCGAGAAAAATAGAACAGAAAGACGGGTTGACAACAAAGTGATTCTATAAGAGTTCCGTTTTGAAGTTCGGAACCCTAAAAATATGTATCGGGAACATTCCAAGTATTTTGGTGCACGTGACTACCTGTAATTTGGGATGCCCATTCTCGTTAAAAGGTCAAATGTCAAAATCTGACCCCGTGTACAAAATGTCGGAAACATTCCACATTTTGCACGTGATGTGGTGAATATATCTAATCGTGCAAAACGTGCAATAACGTGTAAAGAAGAAATTGTATTAACTAATGGTAATTTGGGGCCCATTAGCCACACCACTTTTAGACCGTTTATCACTTCGAACATATCTCAAACTTTTTGCTAGGTTTGGCGTGAGACTCACCAAATGACGTACGTACTATTTATACCTTCAGTACGTCTAGTATTACCATGAGTAACCTGCGAAAAACTCCTATGCAGAACCTTAACTTATACTGAATCTTAACTTTATTATCTACAAAGATTAAAACTATAAAAAAATACATAAAAATGACATAAAATACTGTCGCTATTAAAAAAACTTTGAGTCGAATACTTATAGGTACGCGTATATATAGACTAGGGTGCGGTGGTCAATATTCTAGGTGGCGACGTCCGCTGAATCACGAGTCGAGCACTCAACACGCCACACTGCAATCAATACACGAAATCTCCACATTTTTACCACCTTTATCGAGTTTTATATCGCCCCTGTAAGTCACTGAAAACATGAAACACCATTACTAAGAAACAATCTTGACTAATGTATTACGACGGGTGAGTCCTAGCAATTTTTTCCTTGTGTGGTCATTTGGGTGCGAATGGTAAACCCATGTTTACTAACAAGGAAATCAGAATAGTAAATTACAAAAGAAATGTATAATATAATACCTACTTAAAACTTAACATTGAAACAGTGTAATATTGAAAACTTTAAATCTTCGGATAAGCAGAAAAAATAGAGTGAGCGAATTATTGTTGCTGGATTATTTTTTATAAAAAAAAAATTAAATATTTCTTTAATTAATGCGGTTCGAAGCAGTTTAATTTACAGTCTGACTCATTAAAAAGATCGTAATAAATATTGGTTCATAAAATATTGTTTCGGTTTTTGTTGAAAAGGTAGAAAATATAAATAAGAAGGAAATTATATTGTTAAAAGGTTGTATTTTTTTCTGCTATGATGCTTGTCAGACACACTGGTCCTTTTAGGGATACGGTCATTTTTAGAGCAGTACCAGCGCCTTTTAAAATGTTTTTGAGGAAGACCTAGAAGGACTTACATTGGAGATTAGTACATTAGTACGTTCTAATCTGAATCGGCGTGCGTGTATGAAGCAATTGATGAATGTGGAGGAAGCAAGAGAAGTGTGTCAGGATCGGAAGCAAATGGAATTCTATAGTCTCCGCTCACCCTGGTGGGAAATAGGCGTGAGTTTCTATACATGGTATTATATTTGATCTCTAGACCCATGGGGTGTAATAACTAATTCAAGGCTATAAGTCAACGCAATCAAAAGATATTGCTATTTATATTACCTACTTCGATATTCGGAAACCATAAAACCTATGGGGTCCCGTTGACCCAGAATCATAAAAACTGGCAAGAAGCAAATAATTTTATTTTACATTCTTTCAATATGGTGACAGCTGATCGTTAATATACTAGTGGCATGGTTTACACCATTGTAATAAAATTAAAAATGTTTATTACACAAATAATAAAAAAAATAAGACATAATGTATGAGGTAGGTACATTATAAATTTAAGAAATGAACAGTGATACCCAAACTAGGTAGATTAGGTATTATGGGAAACTGTAAAAAATAAATACTTATATTTGAATTTGTAATCGGCGATCAGATCGTGTAATAGGCTAGTTTCAAACTAGTCAAATCAGTTACTTTTTACTAAACGTAAAGACACGAAATTACTATGGAATTTGTATGAAAAAGCACATTGTGACGTCATACAAAACGTGATAGAATGTCGGACTTATTTTACGTTTTTCCTTGATTAAAATTCATAAATAACTTAAATAGAAAAATAAAACTTTTTCGTTAGTTTTAGATCTGTTTTTATTTAGTAATCAGAATTTCATAAATTATCTTGAACCTAGTTAGTACCCGACCCAATTATAGGTACAGTTGGACAGTTCCTAGCACTCTTTCCTATTTTATGCCAGCGCCATTTGTGCACTAAATAACGTTATAACTATTAGAAATAATTGTTATTACATGTTAGAAAATATTATATGCCATTGTAAGTTTATGAAGTCACGTAAGCGTGTGGGGACTGAGTAACATAGCCGAGTTATAACTATGGCGTTTATCGCACTAGTTCATGATAAGATTGCCATTAGTTCTAAATTATGAAATATTTTCTGTTTTCCCCTACAAGTCCGAATAATATCTTAGTCTTAGAAAATTCTATCTAAGTACTGTTAATAATAACCAATCGCCTCATACGTCATGACGAAACATCGCTTGAAAATGGCTCAACTGTATTGGTTTTTTATATTTGTTGTTTCGCCGTGGTAGCCCAGTTGGTAGAACGCTTGACTCTTAATTTGAGGTCGCATAGGTAGCATAGGCCTAAACCAATGATAATCGAATTTATTTTCGAATTCATGCTTGGATTCTAACTGATTGTCACATTCTCAGTATGTGAACTAACCTATATTACGCTGGTTTTTCCTTCACCGGTTGGATGGACTGACAGGCGCTTCTGTAAAAAACCGGACGTGTCAAATCTTCAGGTTAGGTAGGCGGACCCTGTGAAATACGGGATAATTAAAAATGATTTTTGTTATTTTCGTAATAAATTATCACGACGAAGTTTGTAAGAAATATTATTCAGAGAACTCATGGAAAATGTCGAAAGTATGGATATGTGTGGAGCCGAGGCGAGTTGATAGGGTTGCCAATAATATTTTAAAAATGTGTCTTTGTAGGATTACCATCAGGTGTGGTCTATAACCACGCTCATCACTAATTTAAGAGCCACGCTCTTGATGGTATATCAATCTACATGTTTTTTTAGGGAAAAATAGAGCAGTGGTTTCCCTATTGCCTTCTGCCCCGTAGTACTCTGTCTGACGCGAGTGGGATGACGCCCAGAGTAGTCTATTTCAAAGCTGTACAAGGACTCCTGTCCTTCGCCTTTGAATAGTACTCACAGTTTGCCAGACCATAACCACACTATCTCTAAAATATTTAATTTGTAACCTCACTAAACATAAACAGTCCGTCAAGATAAAAATATTAACAGTTGCTGTAATTTATTCTTTACGACTTGCGGCTTGTGTGGTTCTGCCTTATAGATTTACTGCGTGACTATATGTTCTTGTCTTTAATGTGATATTCAGTAGACACACATCACAATATCATCATCATCAGCCCATTAACATCCCCACTGCTGGGGCACGGGCCTTCCCTATGGATGGATAGGGAGATCGGGCCTTAAACCATCACGCGGGCCCAGTGCGGATTGATGGTTATTAACAACTGCTAATGCAGTCGGGACCAAAGGCTTAACGTGCCTTCCGAAGCACGGATGAGCTCGAGATGAAAACTTTTTTTTTTGTGGTCATCCATCCTATGACCGGCCTTTGCGAAAGTTGCTTTACTTCAACAATCGCAGCCCGAGAGCCAACGAGCTCCTCACATCACAATATACAAACAGTTAATCGCCGCGCCCACATCGCTACCCTCAGGGTAATAAAACTTAGTTCCGTTTATCATATAACTTGGCCCTAATACACTTTATGCGGTTCTGTACAATAAATAGCGGTAAAGTAGGGGGCATGCTAGGTTGTTGGCATCGTTTTTAGGGCAGTATTTCAATTTGGGCGAATACTCGTAGGAATACTTGTATAAGGGGTTGCTATCAACGGGAACATAAGTCTAGTCCATGATAAAAATATATAATTAAAAACTAAAACCCAACTACGGAAAAGTTACGCTCTGAAAAAGCGAAAATAAAAATAAAAAGCGTTTTCAGAAATTCTTCCGAATAGTGATGTTTAGGAGATACCGGTGGTTGTATGCCGTGGTAAGCAAACTCTTAGGACAGATTGGCACGTGCATACACGCATATACACACATACATAGCGGTCAAACACATAACCCTCCTTTTTGCTTCGCCGCAGTCGGGTAAAAGGAGATCTATTCTCCGGATTTCGTAGTTTAAAGAGTTAAAACACATTAAAAGCGTCTAATAGCTTACTCGTATACGAGATCGACTCTAGGTTTTCAAGATTTCGTACTCTTGGCAATAAATCCAAGAAAGCCTATTGATTTTAATCGTTTTAATTACGAAAGTTTTTTCTTTTTTTTTGACGTCACTTATTGCCGTTGTAGATTTGCCAGAGATGGCATTACTTAGTTGGCCGGACAAATGGAGAGCGCTGAAGGCTCTCACCGGGTACAACGTATAAGACGACATGCCTGAGGGTGCCCAGTTGGGCGCGAACCTCGGCTGAGGGCGTCGTTACGAAAGTTAAGCTTTCAAAACAGTTTGATAAAAGGGACTGACAGACGATCCCCCGAAACCCGAGTGATCTTGCATTAATTAATACCTAAACATTATACGTTATAAAGTTTGGGGCGGGAGATAAAAACGCCAACACGTGTGGGCGCGAGCGAGTGACATAAATAGGGTAGATGATAAACAAAAGCATACACACATCGATAACATTCATACAGTCAAAACAAATACACAAGCGCTTGACACGACGAGCCAGTTTTATTGTTCTACCCAAGACTCGGACCAACTATGGCAAAAAAATGTTTACTTTTGACGGAGCAAAGCTGTATAATAACCTACCTAAACACATAAAAAAGGCAGACTCATTCACCACATTTAAAACCAAACTTGCCCAATATATATCTACAAACAAATTTTAATCTTCACTTCAAAGCTATTGGTGTTTAAAATACCTAGGTGGATGCGGTGAATGTGTCGTTGTTTTCTTAATATTCTACTGTCTCTGTGAGATGTCATAATATTTGACTCACCTACATTTTATTGTTATAACTTTTTTCTCATATAAGTGACATTGTATGTCTTGTGTTGAGAAATAAATATTCTTTAAACCTAGATGATAACCTATTAGTCAAATTCGTAATTTATTACATTTTTATAATAATCATAATGAGACTTTGTGTTTGTATGAAAGTAAACAAGCATGACGTCATTGATGAACATGGTCAAACGGCGAGCTCCTTACACCTGTAGTTTTATTAAATTCGTCAGTAATTCATACAAAAAAAAGAAAGCTTATTGATAATTTCTTCTATTTCACTATTCGATTAGAGATTTCACTATTACAGAGAGCTCCCTCAATCAGCGCTATCGATCCACTAGGGTCGATTCATTCTTTCAAATATTTTTCCTCTTAGACGACGCCCTGTGCGCAGCTCGCGCCCATCTGGACACCCTCAGGCCTGTTGTCTTAAACGTTGTACCGGATGAGAGCCTTCAGCGCTCCCCATTTATACGGCCAAGTAGTTAATGCCATCTGCGGCAAATCTACAATAAGTCACGTCAAAAAAAAACTATTACAGAGAGTACGATGGTGACAGTAACCGCATAAAAGAACTTCACCGGACGTTGTCGGAACGTTCCTCGGACGCACATTATAGGACTCAGCCAGATAGATAATACTGGATAGATGGCAGCCATACTGAATGTTAGTCAGCCATACAACCGTGACCGGTGAAGGGATCAAACGAAAATTGTGTTCTACTAGGCATACTAATAGTATAGTTCGAATGTGACTGGGCGTTTGTTGTGACCTTTTCATGCCTAAGCTGCTGGAGCAATTAGGGTAGAAATTGGTACATCGATCGAAACCTAGTGACGGATAAAGTATTTTCTAGGGACAGCACTTTATACAGACGAAGCGGGCATAAAGTTAAACTACAAATCCGCAGTGGGGAATAGAGCGGTGCGTCGTAATCTCAGAGGTTCTGAATTCAAAACTTCGAATCCTACTAAGCTTATACAAATAAACAAATTTATAGTTCTTTTTAAAGGAAATACCGTAAGAAAAATTCCATAGGTTAGTCTTGAGCATAAGTTCCGTAAATTCAGAAAAATAAAAAATCTGTACCATGCGACTAAAAAGAGTGTGAGTTTTATTTTTTATGTACTTACTGTAAGGATTATAGTTATTCCAAACGCGAAGTTACACTATAATTTTACGTCAATTTTGTTTATTAATGTTAGAAACATGACAGCTCTGTGGCCACTGCTGACATTAAGCAAGTTTGTGTTCATTCCATGAATTTTTTAGTACCCAACTTACCTACTACTGGGTCAGTGCCGTTGCTAGCCAATAACACCCTATACTTAAGTGTATGGAGAGTAAACATCGTATAATATAAAGTATTGTGTACTAATACGTTTGTTTTTATTTACTTATTACTTATTACTGGCTTTATTGCGATTAAAAAGAAGATGTAGTAACTTGAATTTATTGGGATAGGTATACTTAGATTATTCGTAGTTAGTAGGTAGGTAGAATTAGAAGAGAGTTGTGAGGGTTTACAAAATCGACGAAACGTTTTTGAGAAAAGGTAGGTAGTGCCTTGCCCTTGCGCTTCGCTTTGCTCGTCTTGGCCGAGGCACTCCCGTGCTCCCAGATTTCAACATAAACATTTCAGCATAAGAGTACCAGGTCTGGTACTATAGGCAATTGTGAAAAAATTGCCCTCTTTGATATTATCATAGTAAATAAATTTCACTTTACGTAATAGATCGACTTCTATCCGGTATTCTTTTACTTCCTTTAAAACGCAATGGAGCTTTTTCAATTATTAAGAGGGTTACAGAAAATTAAAATCATCAATATCAGAGTTAATCCTTAAGGTCAAATATTTAAACACTATTTTATACAAATCAATTTGGGAAAAGTTCGAAGTTCAGCAAGTTATATAAAAAACCCGTGACCATACTCAAAACATAGTCACGCAATGTCACAGTGGTTAAATAATTATAGAATTATTTTTAGTGTTCAGTGTCCTTATGGCGAATTATTATTATTAAAGTTACATGTCGCGAAATAATTAGCTAAATATATTGTAAGTACTTATATAAATTGTCCTTGTAAACAAAGGTACACTGATGGACTAAAAATCTCAACTAATAAAAACTAATCTCAGCTGAGACTGCCCTCAAGACCATGCTTCCCTGTTTTTATATAAGAACTGTCACATTGACATGATCTTGAGAGCAGTCTGGAAGCTGAGATTAGTTTATTAATACCACCATACATTTTGGAAATATGCTCTGTTCTACGAAAATTATTATTTGTCATATACAAAAAGCAACACGGGAGGGAGTCTACGCATATTTGCCTTATAGTAAAGCGCCACTTATTAACATCATACATACATACATAACTGCCTATATACGTCCCACTGCTGGGCACAGGCCTCCCCTCAATCAACCGGAGGGGGTATGGAGCATACTCCACCACGCTGCTCCACTGCGGGTTGGTGGAGGTGTTTTTACGGCTAATAGCCGGGACCAACGGCTTAACGTGCCTTCCGAAGCACGGAATCATCTTACTTTTTCGGACAATCAGGTGATTCTAACGCTCTAGATCGTGAGCCTAACGCTCTAACCACTAGACCACGGAGGCTGTTATTAACATCATATCATATTATTTCATATTATATTATTTTTCGTGTGTGTGTTGATTTCTGATGTGATGTCATTATAATGTATATATATGTAATCCGTGTCTGAGGTGTCCTAAATAATAAATGTTTCTTTCTTTCTTTCTTTATATTCGGATATGATTTTTTGAATAAAAAGTTTCAATCCAAGTCATAACATACATAAACAGATATACGTCCCACTGCTGGGAACAGGCCTCCCCTCAATTAACCGGAGGGGGTATAGAGCATACTCCACCACGCTGCTCCAATGCGGGTTGGTGGAGGTGTTTTTACGGCTAATAGCCGGGACCCACGGCTTAATGTGCCCTCCGAAGCACGGAATCACTTTACTTTATCGGACAATCAGGTGAAAAAAAATCTGGTTACATAGACCTTTAGGCCAAAAAAAAGAAAATCAGTTAAAATGTGTGGAAATGAGAAAGAAGTGACAGAAAATGTTGCATTGATAACTAACGCCATGGCTACTCCCCTCCGGTCCGCGGAGGTCCGTGATGCTCTATTGTCATAAGTATATTTTTTTTATGGAATTTTCTCCTTCAAAATCATACCTACCTAACTGTATTTTACGGCGTAGTTTCATTTTTAGTAGACATTTATTAAAAATCCAAGCAACATAACTTGAGTCGTTTTTTTTGTCCATCGCTGTAGAACGAAGAGATAAGCAGCTGAACGTTTTGTTTTCATTTACCTTTAGTCTTTAAAAGCTCTGAATAGTGTCTACACTTGTACACTCCGATTAAGCGTTTTCTTAAAGAATCTTCAAGTACAGTTTGGTAAGTACTATCCTCTTTGTAAGCAGATTAAAGCCCCGTCAAGTCTTGCCTAAATGATGAGGCTTAAAACCTCATTAAACTGGTTTACTAGATTTTTCTTCCAAAAATATTTATTTTTTTCTTTATTTTTTTTTGTTTGTTAGATATTTCATCCAAATATATATTTCTTTTTTACTTTTACTTTATGTTTTTGACGCGACTTATTGTGGATTTGCCACAGATGGGATTAATTACGCACTTGGCTGGACAAATGGGGAGCGCTGAGGGGTCTCTCGCAGAATAAAATAAGACATGAAGGAGTTGGGTGCGAACCTCGGCTCAGAGCGTCATTTAAGAGGATTATTTTTCGACATTCACAGTCATATTGGGTATCGGAATCCACTATTTCTAATACTGCCAGTCTATTCAATCAAGTCTACTAGGCGAAGGTCTTTCTTCGAAAATGGTCACTATGAGATACTTGTCTTCAAGGAAATGTGTCTGCTAACATGATACATATATTACCTACCTATATTGGCGATTGGCTGACCACCTTTCATCAAACGGTTCATTATTATAATCCATGTTAGGACTTCGTATCAAACAAGTTGGTTTTTGATTACTTTTGCTTACTCTACTAGGGATTACGGGCGTGAGTTTACGTATGTGTGTATGTAATTAGACCTTATAATGCGTGCCTGTCACACTGCAAAATGTATGCAGTTCCTGGTACGTTGCTGGTTGCTTTTTTTTTTGACGTGACTTATTGTAGATTTGCCGCAGATGGCATTAACTACTTGGCCGGACAAATGGGGAGCGCTGAAGGCTCTCACCCGGAGTTGCTGGTTGCGCAACCAACATTATGATATAGATATGAGATATAGCTCAACATTTAAAAATAAATGTCTTTTCTAATTTTGATCCATGTTTACAGCGTCTGTGATCCAGTTGGAGTCTCGATCCACAGGTCCAGTGTCAGGGGCGGTCGGCCAAAATAAGTCTGACACTGGTGTCGGTGAGGTCAGTAATCGACTTTGCAACTATAACCTACACTAAAGAAGAATTAGGGTATTGCCTCACCTGTCCTGTAATGGTGAAGAGGAAGGCGAGTAGGATCCGCAGCGGGGTCTTCGCGCGGTACGCTCGGTGTGACCACAGCCTGTGCACGCCCGCCGTGATACCAAACCCAGACGTGTAGATCGTGCAGATTACTGGAACAAAACCAAATACGCTGTAATTTAACAAACGTACATAAAGTAAAGCCTGTGGGGCAGACCCACACGTCAGAAGACAACTTGCAGCCACTCTTAAAACGAAGTGTTTACAAATTATGTTGAATCGTATGGTGACATGCAAAATGTGACCCTCAACACAGTAGGGTTGAAACTGTTGAAAAAAGTAAAAAAAAAAATGCTGAAAATACTTATCTTTAAAAGTTTTCGTTACTACTAGTGACGTTACAATGTCACTAACACCCTGTATATACATATTTATAATCGCTGTCTACTCGCAGTGTATATTGCAATATACTAGGATAAGTATATTGTTACTGATAGGAATGCGTCTGGATAATATTTGTTTGCTACACCTGACAGAAGGAAATTAATCTAGATTCGGGCAAATAAAACATATTCTTATAAAGGTCTTTTAATTTTGGGACCTAACGTAAACATTGTACCCAGAGGAAGCTTATATACCTAAATGTTGCTTGGTCTGTCACACCGATTTGAATAAAAGTGACCAGAAAAGCAGATTGAAACCGATGCACGGACATTTAACTTTTTACACTGACTTACTGACCGATGACTTATTTTCAAGAGAAGGTCTTAGGCTTACCATGGTGTAATCGAAATCCACGTGTAAGTCACTACTAGTATGGTCACGAGTACTAATATGTATACACTTTGAAACTATGTCACATTAACTTTTTTGACAAATTAAACCGTAAGTCTCATTAATTGTCAAATTTTAATATGATAGTGCGACAGGGTTCTAAAGTGGGTACATGATATAAATCACGCTTATTTCTCACCGGGATAAGCGACGGACAAAGTACTAGTTATCTTAATTAACAATTATGTATCCGCTTTTAAGTGTGATCATATCTGCTCGCTTCTTCATTGCCACGGCCATAAAGTAAATAAATATAAATTAGATACGTGTAGCTGCTCATAATTTAGAGCATGTGATAAAGTCGACTAAATTGCCTCCACTTCAACATAACAAACTGTAATAATTTTTACAATAAAATACCAGATAATCTTTTAAATTTGTCAGAAAATAAATTTCAAGCTAAGTATGTAAAAAAGCTTAAACCTAAATGATAAAAATGTCTGTTATTTAATGTGTTCTTCTAGTTATTAAATAATTTGTAATATAATACCATCATTGATTTAAAAGGTGTGTTGTAGCTGTAGGTTCTTGTCATTTCTTCTCCTCAGCTATAACACCTTGCGAAATGACGTAAATTCAAAAATGTTACATTGACTTTTAACAAATTTATCCATAATAATTATGTTGTATAAATGATTGTGATTTCTGATTTCTGGTAGCACCAGCATATCCCCCTTATATAAGGATGTATGTTGGACTTAATAAAGAACCGTCAGTCAGTAGTCGTAGTCAGTTGACTATGATAGTCTGTCACCATACGGTTCTTTATTATGCATCTTAGGACTTAGTATCAAAAGTAAAAGTAAACTGCAAGTTGTCTGATTACGTGTGGCTCTGCTGACTTTAAGTACACACAAAAGTATCAATTACGTTCATTTCATTGTATAAAATAGCATTAATATCAACATTGTATTGTTTAGCACAATGCAAGTAACGCGAGATCGATTTTTATGGCGTTTTACTATCGCAATGTTAATGTAACATGCAAATGGATGCCTGGAATGATTATGGCTAAAACTAATCAGACTAAAAGCAAGGTAGTGTATTGAGTAATGGTATACTAACGTACTTTAATACAGTTCACATGGCGTCCATAGATTAATTTTGCTTTTAGTACCGGATGGTAAATGTGATGAACATAATATAGAAAGGAGAACACAATTGGGTAATTCAGGGAATGGGGCAATGCATACAGTTGTTAGTAGCCAATGTATCTCGCAAGATGCGAGTTTGGCTGTTCACAATGCAGTACTTTTCCCTACGCTGAAGTACGGTAATGAATGTTGTGTATGGCAGAAGAAGGATAAAAGTAGGATTAATGCCGTAGAAATAAGGTCTTTGCGTAGCATCTGCGGTGTTAAATTGAGTAATAGAGTGAGAAATAATGTGATAAGAGAGAGATGTGGTGTAAAAGACGATATAGTGACTAAGATTGAGAAAGGAATGTTAAGTTGGTTTGGACACATAGAGCGGATGAAGGATAATAGGATTACGAAAGCAGTATATAAAGCGATGGCTGACAGAGGAAGACCTAGAAGGACGTACATTGACCAAATTGGAGATGACCTTAGAAAAGGTTCAGTACGATCTAGTCTGAACCGGCGTGCGTGTATGAAGCGATTGATGAATGTTTAGGAAGCAAAAGAAATGTGTCAGGATTGAAGCATGTATGTTTGTGCCGGAAAGCGTAATGCTTCAAATAAATAAATTAAGTAGGTAAAGTAAGAGTGTGTTTCTACTGAGATTTATAGTCCATACCAGGGAAGCCAGGCTTTTAGAGATAACAAACGTAAAGGCAAGTTTAACAACTGTTGCATTATTGATGCCGCAGATCAGATTGATGTTCTATCATAAATAATGATGACCTGTAGAATTACTAGTTACTAGGATATCGGCTGTAAATTACTCTGTCACAATGGACGGGACTTGTTTCCTTAGTCAACTGTCCGGGATGAGAATCAGATTGGAACATTGGCTCTCGAATATTGAGTAAAGACTTCTTTTTATACTATGTATTGATATATTGGTACCAAGTATAGAATTAATGCATGAACAACGAAAAATAATACGAAGAAAGAACGGTAAACTATTAATGTTACACACTTTCTAAACTAAGACAGTGAAGCGGGAGTGAATTCCAGTAGAGGAAAGATTTTCTTTATAACCTACTACACCTACAGAACACACAACATGTTGTACAGTCTAAGCAACGAAGAGTACCCATTTAGAACTCTGTCGCATTAACATATTTGGCATTTAGTGTGACTTCCAGTGCAATTTTTCAAAAAACAAATGATATGGTACTAATCCCAAGTAGCAACCGATTGTCTTAAAAGAGAATTGTAGATATCTTGAAGGCAAGTAGACTAAATCAAGCTCTTGTCTTGGATAAGTCTTATATGTCTCCAAGATATCCCTCAAGATGTCTTGAAGATACAGTTTAGTAAAAGTGGGCACATACTTTAACTCTTATACAAGACAGACTTAAGACAACGTTAAGTCAGACTTAAACCCTACTTTAGACAATGTTCTTGCGTATTCTAAACTTAGAATTCTTGTAGTATCACTTAATACCAAAAATGTATACTTGAAGATATCTACAATACTTAGTTAAGACTATAGGATTGAATTGCACTGAGTCAATTGTAACTTAACGAAGTAAAACTTCAGGTCATACTAAAACGATTTTTACTTCACGCGTCTTTATTTTAGAATATAATGGCGAACATTTACATTAACACAAGAAATGAAGTCTGTAAGAAAATGGCGTCTAAAATATTTGTTAAGTTGTTTTAACAAAAGGTTATTCTGCCGTTTCACATACAGGAAATTATAAACGCATGATTGTTTCTCGTGTAAAATCGATAGAAAGTGTTAAAAAACAGAAGGGCCTTTAATATACCAGAAAAATAATAATAAAATTTGGATTGATTATTCAGCAAATAAAAAAAATGGTGACATATAGTATAGAGAAATTCATTTTGTATTAATATGTGACAGCTGAACGCAGTAATTGTTACTACAACAGAGATATATATTAATTTACTTCAGTTTTTGACGATAATATTGTCAAAAAAATATTACATGTTTTCTTCCTGTAAGTGCAAAATGGCGTTAAGTAATATTTTTCTAAATGAAGTAAGACTTTAGAAACAATTGATTTCGTAAGAATCAGTTTAGAAAAGTAAAGTCAAGTTGCACTTCATCAAGTACTAGTTAAGATAAATTTTACTTCAATTGTCTAGGAGTATACCAACTTAAGACAAAAAGTATTTAGTGAATTCCTACTTAAAACTCTTATGTCTAAAGTGATCCTCTATTTTGATTTAGTAAAGTAATGTCGTAAAATCATGTTTGTTTATTTTGTGCCAGAATCATCTATGTAACAAGTAACAATTAAAATCGAACAAGCTTTTAAAACCTATGGAAAGTATGTTTGTTTGAGAGGTAAGTTTTTCGACTCGTGGAAGATAAAAAATATTGTTATGCTGAGTTCTTACTTGGATAGGAATGTGATTTACTTAATTATTTAATATTTATCGCAATTGGAACTAACAAACATAAACTCAATTTGCTAATGAGTCTCCGCGCATACATTCTCATAGGTACCTACATGGTTCGCTGACGCAAAGTAGGTACGATCACCGCGCTTCTAATTGCCAACGGAAACAATGTGATTATTGTAAAAATTTACGAGTATCCGTTGAATATTGTATATACGAAGAACCCTTGCAATTTGATTAACGTCGTGTGTGTGCGCGGTAGTTTCTAAGCCCACCAAAAACATTATTGTTAAAAAAGGCCAGAATCATCTATGTAACTCCCGATGACTTTATCAAGCCAAAAAAATAAAGGAATCGAATCTAATGCCCACTTTAAATGCATTTAACCATACACAAAACTTAAAATAGATATGTTTTGTTTATGATTGTGAATAAAGCTTAGTTAAAAATAGGTACATTTTTAAAATTATTAAAAGAAAGAATGAAAGAAGAAAGAAAAGTATCGGTAGCGTATCAAGCCAAGTTCAAGAAATAGAACTGGCGAGCCGCACCGTGTGTAATATTACACGAACCATTTGCAGCCACTTTTGACCCCCTCATAAATCAAAAACTATTTTACATAAACGTATCAAATCGTATCGTATCGTATCGTAAATTTGGCTCATATATTGAGACTTGTGAGATACATATAAGTGTTCTAAATTTCATAAGCTTATCTCAAACGGTTATTTAGATATTAATGTACAAAAATCCTCATTTTTATCATTGACTGACTGACTGACTGACCTATAAATCAAAAGTCTAACCCAGTTCCAGATGATCCTAGAGAGTTAAAATTTGGTATTTGGTAAGATAGGTAATTAGATTATAAAGGAAAAAATAATAAACTGGCAAATTTTTAATTATTAGATTCTATTATGAACGCTTAACATAAATACCTAATTAGTGCCTGTACTTAACTATAGATGTAAGAATCAGTAAGTAATCAAAACTCATGACAGCCGGTCTTTTTGTGGTAGGTATGTGGATTAACTTAACATAACATACAATCACGCCTATATCGGGGTAGGCAGAGCACTAAGTGATCATAAAACCACTTGATGCCATATTCGACAAGTACTTTAAGGGTAGGTAAGCAAGTTGGAACATGTGTTTAGCGGTGATAGGTTGTCAGCTTTTCGCCCACGATACAACACAACTCACATCCATTTTACTGGCTTTTTATTTTTTTTAACTTAACGTGAATCTTAAACGAGTTTAATAGGTATTCAAATGTATTATATCTATAAAGTCGACTTTTAGTTTTGAATTTGTCCTTTTAAAAGGACCCACGCGTTACGAGGATATGTACTTACCTACAATAAGACAGACCTTAGGTTACAATATATTTATGTTATAAGAAGATATGATATGTTATACTGTTACTTATAAATAAATTTCAGGACTGACCATTGAACTTGGCACCCATTTAGATCTCACTTCTTTTGTCTTTGAAGTCAACAACCACGGCATTTATCATAATATTGAACTTGGCTCTCATTTCACATTTATATTTTTGATTGGATTTATTTATTATTAGACTAATAGGTACCTAATTTTATATTTGAACTTAGCAGGTTTTACTATAAAACTCGATTTTTCATGGTGTAGCTTAGATTAGGTTAGACTAGCTTAGTCATTTTTGAGAAGATTTGTGCGAGACGTAGGTACCTGGGCCGCCACACGCTGGATCGGATTTGAAAAACAGGAACTTACGATTTTTTTGCCAAAATTAAATGATTGTGTTATACCAATCGATATAAAAAAATGGTGGCAATGAAGAAGATATCGCATCGCTACCAAAAACAGTGGGATGTGCATTATCACAGGTTAATTTTCTGTAAGTATTTAATATTCTGCCTTCGAAAATCACCAGATCATTTTATTATTTGGACTTCATCCATCTTTCTGCTTGCTTCTATTTCGATTTTATCGTCCATTGAATAGACTTTTCTTATGTTTTACTTATTGTAGTCAAAAACGAATAAAACAGTCTTGTATAGGAGCAACAAATAATAAAAATTGCCTTAAGTATATCTAGGCAATCAATTTTTACTTTACAAGACTAAACTGATACTTCACTAAATCAATTTAGTGTTAAGTGAGCCTTCAAATAATCTGAGTAAAGTAAAAGAATACTTGTAGACTTAACAGTAGGCTGAGATAAGACTAAATAGTTTTGTGAATACTTAACTTGGTTTTGTGTATTCTAAATTATCTAAAGTAGGATTTGTTGAAAACTATATAGAATTAAAGAAGGAAATGAATTTATGAAGTCCTAATAAGTCCTATTTGATTTGGATAAATCTCACTTTAGCTAAAGTTTAGACATATATGACTTAATCACAATTCTTGATTGCTACTTGGGATGTTCATGACCGTACACATAATCACTTTCATATTGAAAACCACACCCTCATTGGTAATCGGTCACTTTCTTTCCTAAGTGAATAATGTACTCTTTATATTATATTATTAAAATATATTATAGGTACTACTTATTTACGGAGTAACAACAATCAAAACAACCGCAGGGAAAACGGTAAACTTTTAAATGTTCCACACAACAAGACTGTGGAAGTGAATGCCAGTGCCGGGACAATGACGCAAGCCAAGGACGGGAATAGGGCAACAAACTCGGTCGACCTCCCAACACCATGGAGCATTACGAAACTCAAGATCGTCCCACTAAGGTCGTATAGTGGACGATAGCGGGCAGTGAAGCGGTTGCGGGAGCGGGCTGGTAAGCTCGGATTCAAACAGCTAGGGCCATGGGCGGACATTTGTCTTCACCTTAATGACGTAAACAAAATTGCGATTCAAATTGTAACCATGTTATCTATCTGAACAGAGATAGTTCTGTTCGAAGCTTGAGGTATCTGGTGAGGCAATACCGAAAGCGGACATCGGGGCGGTGGCGGCAGCGGATTTGAACCGTATTGTCAGCTGCCTGAACCAGTTATTGCCATGACAAATTGTGACTTTATTTAAAATATGTCTATTAGGTGAGATACACTGCAGTTTCAGTACGGTGATCCCAGCAGTCTGAAGGTACTCTCATTGTTTATTATGTCGCTGCATCCACCGCCCACTTCGCGGCCTTACTTGTGTAAAACCACAGACGTGAGAAAATATTCAAACATTTGTGTTACTTTAGCGTTTTGAATAAAACATAATCCGGTTGGACACCTTTTTCGAGCTTATCGTAACATGTTCTTTGATCTACAAACCTAGGAAATAAAGTTTTATGCAAAAGAGAAATAAACTCATATCTACATAAATGTCGAAGTGTAGGAAACTGACTATAAGTTGTACCAATGGCTTGCTTCTTAAAATATATAAATCATATATATGCTTTATACAGTAGTGGCTACAAAACTTTATCTTAGGGTGGCCCGACCCGCTTTTGGTCGATTTTTTTATTGACCCAAACTTAGATAAAAGTATCACGAAGAATCGACCTAATTATCTCTGTTCTCTAGACGTAAAGGTACCATAAAATACTGGTGCTAATTCTTGTGGACATCAACAAATTTTATTTCAAGTTATACCTGTCATTTTCTTATCCTCTGAAAAAGAAAGGGACTAGTAATCGACATGCATAAAAATTATGGAACACATAATGGAATAAAACAATTCTCTAAAAAATTTACATCGGCCAATAGCCCGACCGAATTAAGTTGACAGCACACGTCAGGCGGGTTGCATACCAGCGAGATATCTATTTGATTCGCCCGGGTTATAAATTCATTTACTTATTCATTTTAAAATAAACAGCTGTCCCTTTCCTTTTCGACAGATAAGAAAATTACATGTATAACTTAAAATACATTTAGATGGTGGATACAGGAATTAGCACCATTGACATTATTATACTTGTAACAAAATAATATCATGTTCTTGTTGCTTCTAGAGTCTAGGTTCATCACCCTTTAAAGAAGCTAATATCTCAAATATCTTAGCTCTGATTACAGATAGTGCTACAGCTTTTATTAGCTCTCCACTTAAATGAACACATTTGGGTCTTTCATTGTACTGTGGAAGATTCCCGCTTCAAATGCGGTCATGTGAAAAGTATTGTTACAAAAATACGAACTTGTTAACAAATATACGAATTACATAAATAATAAATTATGTAACTGAACCTTGGGGCTCAAGACCGTAGACTTATGAAAACACTCGACAAATAATATTGAACCTCCACATAAATTGAACCAATCATCTGAACACTCTATGTGGAAACGTGACACGTTTTCGAGTTTTTCCAAAAGAACAAGATATCAAAGGACTAAATGACATATTGACTGTAAAACTCCTACCACATCGGAATCTGTAACGCTGAGGTTACTTAGGAAGAGTTATATACTTAGCTTGATTTTTTGCTTGATTCCTATTGCAGATGGTGATTAAGCTTGTAATGTACATAAACTCTCGCCTATTTCACACCGGAATAAGCCAGATACTATGGAATTCCATTTTAATTGACCCTGACACATCTATTGCTTCCTCCATATTCATCAGTAGTATCACACAGGCCGGTTCAGAGTAGGTTGTTGTAAAAGGTAAAACTTATGTAAGAATATCTCCAATTATGCGTATAATATAAATAGATATTTGTACTTACCAAATATTAATGTGTAGACCATAACTTGGCAGGTAAAAATCAGGTACAATCCGTATAATGAGACTAAATGCAGAGACACTTGGGCCATGAGGTCTGGCCATCTGATTTGTGCTACAAAGTCCATAGCCTCATATTCTTCTATGTTAAATTCTGTTTCACTATTCACTTTTTCACTGGCTGGTAAAACTGAGTTGTTATTCTCGCAATGTTCCACTTCATTTTTATTCCTGTAGGCGATTCTCATTTTGATTTCTGGATGCAGAGACTCGTCGCAAACTTCAACATTCTGTTGTGCGGGTGCCATTGTTACGAATTTTCTTTTCTCGAGTCAATAAGGGTCTTGATTCGAAGTTATCTATAAGAAAAGTTTTGAAATGTCAGTATGTTTTTGTAAATTGAATTTGTCAGGAAGAAGGTTACTGTATAATTTAGCGTTTCATTGTATACCCAGTTGAGTGATATTTCCAATTCATCGCCAATAATTTAGCTGTCGTTAATGACACAGTGAAGAACGTATCGCATTGAACATTACCTAGTTCTAAAAGCAATATACACTTTTGACTAAGTCATTGTTAT